>NW_010363371.1:53176-135260 GCF_000414095.1 Morus notabilis | reverse complement strand
AAAAAAAAAAAAAAGATGGAATTTCGAATCCATGGGTCACTTTCTCTCTCATTGCAAAAATCTCTTTTCTCTTTCATTCAACAAAATACTAAAAAAAAAAAATTCTCTGTATATTCAAAAAATGAATTATCGATAATTTTTTATTTTAGCTGTCAGATCTTTAATAAAAATATTTATTCTGCATATTTTTTTTATTTAATGTAATTTTAACACAATTTAACGATTAAAAACGGACACTACTAATAAGACTATCTACTATTAAAACTCTATAAAAAAAAAGGAAGAAATAATATTAATTTGTGAACCAAGGCGCCGCAATTGACGATAGATTGTCCATTCCTCAAAGTAGTGCGGGTGGGGATAATAATGAAGCTAAATTGGCTTTTGGTAAATGCCAAAAGAAAAAAAAAAAAAAGATGGAATTTCGAATCCATGGGTCACTTTCTCTCTCATTGCAAAAATCTCTTTTCTCTTTCATTCAACAAAATACTAAAAAAAAAAAATTCTCTGTATATTCAAAAAATGAATTATCGATAATTTTTTATTTTAGCTGTCAGATCTTTAATAAAAATATTTATTCTGCATATTTTTTTTATTTAATGTAATTTTAACACAATTTAACGATTAAAAACGGACACTACTAATAAGACTATCTACTATTAAAACTCTATAAAAAAAAAGGAAGAAATAATATTAATTTGTGAACCAAGGCGCCGCAATTGACGATAGATTGTCCATTCCTCAAAGTAGTGTCGTCAAGCCATCTCATGATTCCGTGACCCTTCAACTCAAGGGTCAATTTAACCCCAACCTCCATTCTAATTCATCCTTGATCTCTAACCATGGTCATCTTTTAGTTATAAAATAATTTAATATTATTATATGTTCATTCCATTTTCTTTCCTTTTACGTTGGCAACAAACTATCAACTTCCGCCCACTACTCCCAACCTCATTTTCTCCACAAACTTCCTTATCTATCTCTACTAACTTTCTTGTTGATAATCTCACCTTTTTCTCTAAGTAAATACTAAATAGTATATCTCATAATCATGATTCAATTAAATATTTGCAACCCATTTATACTAGGTGTAGGTTTGTGTCGATAAGAATGATCATGTATTTAAGATTATTGCCTTGGATATATATGGGCAACTTTATAATAAAAGAAAGCGATATGTAAATAACTTGTCGTTATATAAGATTAAATTATTTAAGCTATTTAACTACATTGTTATGCGGTCTGACATCATCACAAAAAAAAAAATAATTAAAGGATAAAAAAAATTTGTTAGGGACATATTCAATTTTTGTAGCGGTCCGATCTCGGCCGTTTCCATGCAATGTTTTACAATTTCGATTTCACATGTTTTAGACATCAATGAATACATTTCACTTCACACCCTTTGCTTATTTAGGGGATGTTTGTTTCTTATATTTATTTTTGATTCTAAATCATGATTCATAGTTCTCTATAATATTTTTTTCTCACAAAAAACACATGTAAAATGAGAATGGTTCTGAATCTGTGAACCAAACGTCCACTTAATTTTTTTTTCCTCAAAATTCCCTTTTAGGTTTTAATAAGAAAGTGGAAGATTCAAATTTCAAACCAGGGATCCCCAAAAAAAAAAAAAAAAAAAATTCAAACTAGAGATCCTTAAATAGATCCCTAAAATAAACTAATATATAGATCGCTCACAAATGAACATAAATAGTTCCTTAAAAAAAAAAAAAAAAAACATGGGATCCTTTAACGTGGTCATTTTACCGGCGTGATAAATAAGAAAAATTAAGTCTCATCAACCCTAAATACTGATCTTCATTTTCTTTTCTTAATGTTATGGAATACAACATTACTTGATTGATCAACTTTTTGACACGGACTACCAAATTAATCAACCATTAATTAGATGAACTTTTAAACTGAAAAAATATCAACAATAATAAATATAAGATTTTTTATGCCTACTAAAATAATTTGGTGAGTAAGGTCATTTTTTTACTAATTAAAAAAAAAGATAAGGATGTCCTCTCACACTCTTGGTTTAGTGATTACTTAATAATTTATTAGGACCATAGATGAAATGAAATGAAAAATAACACATGCTTTAGTTAACTAGCATTAAGTGAGTTCAAAATCATATCAACACAAGTCTTAGTTAGGCAAGAATAAATCCTTATATAATAAGAGAAACAATTATACTAAGTCGTTTTTTGCCGCTATGCTATCATCACGGTGATAAATATAAAGTCTTTAGTGCCTGATGAAATAATTCGAGAGTGGATAAAATTCATATGAGGGAGTTCTAAAGTCCTTATTTTGATATATTATTATTATTATTATTATTATTGTTGTTATTTTGACATTATTTTGATGTTATAAAAAAAGTCCCTATTTTGATATTATTTTGAGCAAAAATTAACGGTTAGAAACATAGGGAGCGGGTAAGACGTAGGTATACGATAGAAAGCTACAATGGTGACTTGGCATAGTAATCGCGTGACACTGAAACGGAAAACGACAAAAAAAAGGGACGTTAGACGCCAAAAGCTGATAACCGGATCACACGGAGTCAACTAGGCTTTAGCGAATTGCAGTCCAACACGTGTAATCTCAGTCTCCCTTAACGG
The DNA here is from genome assembly GCF_000414095.1 of Morus notabilis. NCBI lineage: Eukaryota > Viridiplantae > Streptophyta > Magnoliopsida > Rosales > Moraceae > Morus > Morus notabilis. The sequence continues at coordinate 132,627 of NW_010363371.1, read as the reverse complement.
ACATCTGCCATCCCTGAATACAATGCAACCGTACGTGGCGCCTAGTCATTGGGTACCCCACATCGAATAAAGGTATCTTTGAAGGTCCGGTGATTAATTAAAGTCAGAAAAACGTGGTTAGAGAGAAAAGCTCGAGGTTTAAGAAAGCCAAATCCATGGGCGAGAGGGTTATATAAACAGAGAGAAGCAAGACCCAGCAAACAGCAAAGAGAGTGAAAAAACACTAAAGTGAGTTTAGAGAGGTGGAAAAAAAAATCTCTCCTTTTTTTGTTCTTTTGGAGTTTGTAAAAATATTTCAACTGTTTTTTCTTTCTTTTTTCTTCTTAATTTCCCCTTCGTTTAATCCCCGCTTCTCTGAATCCCTTTCTGTCATCGTCTGTCTTTCAATTAGTCTGTTTTTGGGTTTGTTTTCTTGAAGATTTTTGAGTCAAAACTGTGGGAAAACAAACAAACCCAGAAGGGTTTTTTTTGGAAGTCAGGTGATTCAGAACAGAGATCCAGATTTTTCTCTTGTTTTTTCTTGTTTTTGAGGTTAAATTTAGTGTTGTTTTTTTGTTTGATCAATCAAGAGGGTTTGTTTTTGTAATCTCCCTCAAGCTGGTATTTTTTCAGTTCACCTGGGGTTTTCTCATTTTGCTTTAGAAAAGCTTCCTGTGTTCTTTAATTTTGATAAGAAACAGGTTGGTTGCTTGTTCTCTAAGGTATTGGAAAAGTCATGGCAGCAGCTATAGATATTTACAGCAGCAGCAGCCAAGCAACACAAGTATTCTCTGATCCTTTTAGAGAAGAGCTCATGAAAGCACTTGAACCTTTTATGAAAAGTGCCAATACCCATAATAATAACTCACCAATTTCTTCTTCTTCTCCTCCTTCTTCTTCTACTTCTTCTTATTACCCTTTTTCCTCATCTTTTTCTCAACCTAGTTTTTACCATGAAACTTGCTCACCATCAACTACCCAAGTGTTTTCTCACATGGGTTTTGAGCAAACAGGATCATTAGGCCTTAACCAGCTTACCCCATCTCAGATTCTCCAAATCCAAGCACAAATTTACTTCCAACAACAACAACAAAATAATCTTGCCATGATGACCACTACTTCCAACAACTTCAACAACTACCTCGGTCCGAGGACGGTTCCGATGAAGAACGCCGGTCCCACCTCAAAACCCAATAAGCTCTACAGAGGCGTCAGACAGAGGCATTGGGGGAAATGGGTCGCCGAGATAAGACTCCCTAAGAACAGAACCCGCCTTTGGCTCGGCACCTTTGACACCGCCGAGGAAGCCGCTTTGGCTTACGACAAGGCGGCGTTCAAGCTCCGGGGAGACTTCGCTCGCCTCAATTTCCCCCACCTCCGCCACGACGGCTCTCATGTTTCGGGCGACTTCGGTCAGTACAAGCCTCTCCATTCCTCCGTGGATGCGAAGCTTCAGGCCATTTGTCAAAGCCTGCAGGCTAATGCGCAGAAACGGGAGACCTGTCCGGAGCCAGAGACAAAACCAACAGTTGAGCCGAAAGTCGAATCGGAGGCTTCTTGCTCGTCGCCATCATCGTCGTCGTCGCCACCGCCGTCATTGTCGGATGAGTCCTCTGCGGGGTCGTCTTCACCGGAATCCGATATCATGTTGTTGGATTTCTTCGATTCTCGGTGGGATGAGTGTGAGAATTTTGGGGCGCTGGGGAAGTACCCTTCGGTGGAGATTGATTGGGACGCTCTGTGATCAAAGTCTTTAGCTATGTCTTTTTAATTTTTCAAAGTTGTTAGTTGTTTTCTTTAAGTCTTTTAGTTGTATAAGCACAGCTTCTGCGGTGGAATTTTAAACGTTGCAGGGGTTTAGCTTAGTTTGTTTAGTAGGAAGGGGTAAGATCAGATGTTTTATGTTGTAATAAAATAATTTATGTCGTGTGATTTCTCCTTTGTTGGTCGGCGGGTAGTTTTTTTCCTTGCTAGGCCATGGGAGATTTCTCTGGGTTGCGAGTCTTTTTGTATTTTCTACACTTGAATGTAATTAAGCAGGTCCACTGATATAATATTGTCTACTTTTATGTGTTTTGTGTATAACATAGCGCGCATATCTTTTTTTTTTTTTTTTTTTTTTTTTTTTTTTTTTTTTTTTTTTTTTTTTTTGTTTTTTTTTTTAAAAAAAGCGCGTATTTTTTTTTTTTTTTTTTTTTTTTTTTTTTTTTAATTTTATTATTATATTGCTTCGTTAGGCTGCATCTGATAAGAGGGAAAGAAAATAAGAAGGAAAGAAAATTATATAATCCACACGAGAAGAGATCAAATTGGAAGAAGATAAATTTTCTCTTGTTGTGTTCAAAATTTGTTGCCTCTTATGTTTCATATTAGAAGAGATGAAATTAGAGTTCATTGAAGAATTTGAAATCACTCGTATACCTCCAGAATACCTCCAGTAGTCCTCCCACCAAAATCCTAATAAACAAGCTCTTAAGGAAAAGTGAGCACAATTTAATCAAAAATAAGAAAGTATGATGAACTGCAATTAGATAAGCCGAAAGGAAAAGTGAAGATAAATCTCTTCTCAAATTTAATTATCTCGTTTGTCTTCCATACACAATTTTTAACTAATTGCTTCAATTAATTTTAGAGAAAAGTTCATTAATTTTCACTCTATTTGAGAGTTTATTTAAGATTTCAACTGCTTGAGAGATGTGTCGATGTAATTTGATAAATAAAGAGTAAAAAAAAAAAAGTTAGATAGAAGATTTGTGCTTAACATGCATAATCAACTATTCTTGCCTAACTAATCCAAACATGTACACTTACGTTTTTTTTTTTTTTTTGGGCTATAATAAAATACACTAAACATGCGTAAGGGGATAGATCTATTGTTAATCCACATGTAGTTTTGAATTTGAAATCAGAACAAAAAGTGTGCGTGATACAACTTCTCTTTAAGTGCAGTTTGTTTACTAAGTTTTGGTCAATCACCGTTTTTTTTTTTTTTTTTAAATTTATACTTTGGTTGAACATGAACACATGATGCCCACGATTAACTTGAATGTCAATTATTACCAATTATTACATAATTAAACAACTTGATTCCCAATGCCCATGATACTATTTCTTGGTCTCGCGCTATATGATATAGTTGGGCAAAAGGGATGGCGTTAATTGCGGGAGGCCACCATGTTACTTAGAAACAAAAAGTAATATAAAGAAATTTAGCATCTCATATACCAATCTCAAGAATTCAAGTCTGTAAGAAGTTGAATTTGTCCCACATCGCCAAATTACCAGATTATTATGGTGTTTATATGTGGATTGGGAGCGGTCGTTTTCCCAAGTCCCTTTTCCCTTGTAAGTATATATTTTTTTAGAAGTTCTACCTGTTATAGTAAGCATACATTCTCTACCATAATCACCATGATTGAATAACTTATAACTTCAGGCTTGCCAATGAAATGGCAAACCATTTTTTTTTTCCTTTCTTTTTGTGGCAATTAAAAAGCAAGAAGAACTATTTGTTACAAAGGAAACCACTTGCACTCTACTAGTTTGCCTATGTTTTTACCATTTTTAGTTTATAAACTTGAACCTTACGGCTTAAAATCATAGAGAACATGACAAAGTTTGTTGAACTTGTAGTAATGAAGGATTGAATTTTAGTGTAACAAGCAACAAAACATCACGCAAAAGTAATTTCAATGTGATAAAGATCGATGTTGAAACCAATCCAAACAAACATATATAAAAATGACAAATAATTCGCGTCATTAAATTTGTTGTTATCTTAAAGAAGTCATCTAATTCAAGTTACTCAAAAATTGAAGATAATACTTATTTATTTCACTGGTTCTAATCATAGTTCAAATCTTTCTGTTATAATATATATATCTTGTTCAAATTTGTCAATAAATGTTTCAAATTGCAATATTTATTGACCTCAGATTTTTTTTTAATAAAAAAAAGAAGCATCATCTTGGGATCGCTCATCAACTTTAGCAGCTTCTGCTACTTTTCTTATCCGCAGGCATTGAATGACGGGTGGGAAAAGCAAAACCATGGGTGGCTATAAAGCCCACTTTACTAGAACATAAAAATTCATCAAACGCCACAAAAATATCTTATCTCTTTTCCCTTCTGCTTGAGATAAGGAATTTGGAGGCCACCACCCCACAATACAAACAAAAATAGTCTAAAAAGATCAATTAATCAAATCCCCCAATATTCTTATTCTTTTCACCTTACAAAAAGCAGTGTTCACATTGCAAAAACTAATTGAAGGAAAGAAAGATAAAGATTTCAAAAGAGACCTTCCTGGGATCAGATCGTTATTCGAATCCTCACAAAAGCTAGCTTGTCATGATGGACCTTTCTTTCTAATTAACAAAAAGATAAAAAGGGAAAATTCTCTTGTATTTTCTTATTACGATCTGAAGATTCTTCCAGTTATTATTAAATCTTAAATATTAATGAAAGTGTACTTGCACTATTTTCACCATATCGTAAACATAATAGAGATATTTATAAAATAACTTCTATAATTTACCAAAATCCGTTTCTCCCCTCCCTAGGTTTTCGATTTATAATACGAATGTTATCTTGTAAAATGGCTAAAAAGGCATATCTAAGATAAAACACAAACCTAACTTCCAACTGGTCAGCCATAACTGAGACTAGCCCACGAAGAGTGGCGACACACATTGTTGCGACAGTCGAGAAGGGTCACGACACATGATGCCACGACAACGACAACGACAAAGAATCACGACATTTACCATTGGCGACTCCCCATATTGGTGGCGAGACCCACATTGGGGTCTTGCGACAATGACCGCCGCCGATATATATCTCACTTTTTTTCTCTTTTTTTTGTATTCCTATAATTTTGGTTTTCGTGCTTCTTTATTTCGTATTTTTTTCCTCAAAAAAGATTAGAGGCGATTTTAGAAAATACTTTTGAAATTGAAGAATACTTTTGTCGGTTACAAAATTACGGGGTAGAAGAAATTGATATTTTGGATACATGGTCAGTAACTTTGCCTTCTATATTTTACACGGTGAACCTATCTGGTGTATGTCGTTAGATTAAAATAAAACGGTCATTACTTTATTCCCCTATATATTAATAGAAAATAGTGGACTTACCCTACAATGAAATTATGGAACTCTCTTTTTTAGGCACTAAAGAATTATTATGAGAAAGAATTCTGTGATAGAGAACCAAAGAAATTTTCTGTCGATAGACTGACGGTGCAATTTTAAATTTTCAGTTATTTATCAAGTTCTCTTATTTCCTTCACATTGAATTATTGCACATAACTTAGGTTTTGTCTAAAGCATCTAATGACAAGCCGAAAAGGGTGTGTGAATGGGAATTAAACTTGGGCAATTAAAAGTTATTCAAAGGGATTCTTTGAGGGTAGAGAAAAGGTGAGGAAACAAGTTGCTAATTCTACTTTACAGGTTTTAATGATGTGGCTTTGTGGGGTATTTTCTTCTCTTTTAATATAATCAAGTAACTTAAGAATCTAATCTTAATCTGAAACTCAGAGATAAACTTTAAGGTTCCGAGGTCTTTGTTAGAGAGGAGAGAGAGAACTTTTGAAGCTCACGCGTAACGGAATGTTATTATTTTAAATTGGAAAAAAATGGGGGGCGAAGATAAACCACATATGTGACCAAAAAGAAAAGAAAGAGAAAGATGGCCATAAAAGAGGAAAAATATGATGTGAATAGCTGGGTTTCTTTTGCCAAAGGGGTCCAAAAAATACATGATACAAGACAACAATGTTTGACACGATAATTTTTATATGTTTAAATAAACCAACCATCTGGGTTTTGTCTTTACTAGGCGTGGTTGGGAGGAGGAAGTCGACCAAATAAGATATCAAAATGATGATCAGCAAAAGGAGATCAAAATGATAATAACACTTTAAAAAAAAAAAAAAAAAAGAGAGTAATAACATACAAAAGAAGACGAATTTGATCTTCGATTATAATACTAGAAATTGTGGCATAGAGGACGGACTTTGAGCCTATTAAACCGTACGTAGTTTACATGTGTGCTTGTCATTATTCTGTGAGGGCGCAGATGAAGGTTTCTAAGCATCTTATAAAGCGTCAATTTAAAGGATGGTTCAACTGAAAACCGTCTGTTGAGATTTGTCAACTATTTTAGTCCTATAATTATGTTTACCAAATTTGTTATTTAGCTGTCAATTATCTTGCCGTCAATTAGAGATAAGATCTCAATTAGAGATTTTAGGCTGTCAATTAGAGATATGCTTTGAATTAGAGATATAGGGCTTAACTGTAGGGGTCGATTTGGTGTAATAATTCCTCTCTATATAATCGTGCATGTTTTGTATGAAAGTGCGGGTGAATGTATGAATAAATGAAAAGTGTTTCTCGTTTGTATTCTGAGACCGTCCTCTATTGTTCCTCTAACGGAAAGTCTTATCATACATATATAAGATAAATAAAAGAGCTGATATCAGCTCACTATTCATCCTTTAGTCGTCTATTACACACAGTTTGGGTGCTCTTTCTTCTTTTTTTTTTTCTTACTCTACTTTTAATTTTATTCACCTAAGTTAAAGTTACTATACAAGTCAATTAAAATTACTATGCATGTCAGAATCTTACTGTGTAAATAGCAACTATAAATAGTAAGTATTGTGCAAATAGTAACAGTGAATAGTGCCAAAATTTTTCCTATAAATAGAGCTCTAAGCCTCTTCATTTGATATATCTTTATAAGATTAATGAAATTCTCTCTCTCTCTATAGTTTCTCTCTCTAAAGTTTTTCTTCTTAGTTTTGCATTTTCTTAGTTTTCATAGCACGTTATCAGCATGAACGTTCTATTCATACTGCGAATGTCTACATCCATTAATTCAAAGAAATGAGGCTCTCATCCAATTACAAGCATCTACCTTAAAGTTAAAATAAAGTAGGTCCTAACCCTAGTCATACTACAAGTTTCTACCCTTATTAATTCAAGTGAAAGGTATGTAAATATACTATATTATTTTATATTCATACAAAGGAGGGCTATGCCACAAATGTATTATAATTTTTATAATTTTGTCATTATACACCCTTCGAAAGGTTTACCGAGTAGTTTGGCGTGTTTGTATTCTCATAAATGGACGGCTATGTTGCTTGCAGATAATAATTTCTCATTACACATTCTGCATGTGTATTACTATTCTCATATGTTTATTTTTCCACAAATAGTAACGGTAATATAACGAATTTCACACCACTATTAACGACTATAAATAGCTAGTTTTTATTCTATAAAATGTGGTTTTTCTTCACCTATACAATTCACTTCTCATCTTCTCTTCCCCCTTCTTAATATTTTTTTCTTTCACTTCTCATCTTCTCTTCACTATACTTAATATAATCTTAACGATATGACGAATATGATGATGATGCTTGTTATTTTTGTAGTCATTTTTTTTAAATATTTTTACTCCTTTTATTAGAGATCATTCTCCACACAATTTTCATTTTTTTTGCAATACACATACTTGTAATATTTCTCCTTTTATTTATTGCTATTATGATTAACATGTAATTTTAATTGTACTCTCTATTGTAATAATAATATTTTGATTCTTATTATATCGATGTTCTGTTATAATTATCACCATGTTGAATCTTGTCAAACTTGAGTTCGTTGCACTCGACATCACAGGAAAGAATTATATGTCTTCGATCATAGATGTAGAAATGCATCTAGAGTCAATGAGTCTAACCGATACCACTAAAGAAAATAATAACAAGCCACCACAATAAAAGGCGAAAACAATAATTTTCCTTAGTAAACATCTTGATGAAGGCTTGAAATGCGAATATCTCATGGTTAAAGATCCACTTATCATTTAGAAATATAATCGTGGTCGTGGTCATGAATACGGTAGAAGTGATTACCCTTCAAGGAATGGTATGTCTAAAAGAAACATCCTGATAAACGAGAAGATGTCAATCGAAGTTCTTCTTAGAATCCTGAAGGTTCTTATTATAGATGCGATATTAAAGAATAACTCGCATCAAATTTGTCTAGCACCATATATAATACCTTTGTAAAATTTTTAAGGCATCTCTAAACGGGAAAGAAAAAGAAGTCAATTTTAATGAACATCACGACCTTATCAATTACTTAATTCATCTTAACACATCACAGACTTACTGATGATCTTGTTAAAAGTATTATTGTTAATATATATATATATAAATGTGCTCGAACGTATTGATATTGTACTTGATTTTTATGAATATTGTGTTTGATCTTTTGAATAATTTCACAAAATGTTATGATATTGCTGTCTCTTTGTGTGAAAACATGATATGAAAGTAATCGATGAATAGTACCTGATAATAGTATTATACGTATGAACAATAGCATACTTGTGAATAGTACTATACGTATGAACGGTAAAGTACTTGTGAATAGTATTATAGTACATGTTTTCATTTCTTTTTAAATTCAATTGTATACTTATTTGTGATCTTATAATCATAAATTAATTTCTCTGTAGATTAATCTCAGATTCTCGAGTTTTATTAATGTCGAGGATATTTACGATAACAAGTCGACGGTTTTTTTTCTATTATTATTATTTTTGTAGTTTAACTAGTTATGGATGTTGAATATATAAGAAAAAAAAATAAAGATGTCATAAATTGGCAAGATATTTATGAATGGAAGGTATTATATGTAAAGGTCGGTTTCCGCTTGGATTTTTTTTAAAAAAAAAGTACATAGTTTGTCATGATTTTTTAAAAATTTATTATTTATGTCATTCTAAATAATTAAGTGTCATTGTTACATTTTATTTTTTTGTTATTAGTTGAGTGACAATTATTTATTTTTTAATGGAGTGACATAAATAATATTTTTTATCCTCTTGAGTGATATTTTTATCTTTTCTCATATTTTTTCTTAAAATCAATCGCTTTTTGATGGGAGTGACTGTAGTACGGCTTATTCTTTCTGATATAGATATGTATGAAACACTAGCTATTGAATGAAGAGTCCAAACAATTTAAAATAGGAGTTTCGTCATACAATTTTTTCTCCTCTCTATTTGGCGTCAACGATGATGTTTCTCCCCTAAAAATTATCTCCTTCTATTTCCCAAACTCTGGTTGTTTTTCCTAATTCTCCGTGAGCTGCACTCCAATCAAAACACGAAAACTAAAAAAAAAACGTTCTGATTAGTGCACAAGAACTCTAGGATTCTACCATCTCTTTTTTTTCCCTTCAGAAATATATATATATATAAAGAAAATCTGATAAAATTATCAGATTCTACTGCCACAAGACAAGTGGGTTTCGCCTTTGCAAATTTCAGTGGTCGTGACCTATGGTGGGTCTATAATTCATGCAGTATTAATAACGAATCCGTACAATAAGTTATTGTAGCTTTTTCCTGCATTTTAAACCTTTATCTTTTTCTATTATTAAGGAAAAAAAAAATTTAATAATGAGAACGATGTACTAAGCATCTATGTATCTGCTTGTGGTTATGTTGCAAGTCAATATGATCATACTGCTATCAATAAGTAGACATGAAAAATGATGCCTAAGCGGTCAATATGATCGTATTTTTTTTTGTCGTGGCCATTGGCGTCCACGGTTTTCAAATCTCAATATTTCTCTGCCTTCACGAATTCGATTAAACCAAAAAAGCTACAATCCCCCTCTCCTAACCTACTCCCTTCCCATCTCTACCAAAATCAAGTATTTTTCTCTCAGAAAAGCCAGTCTTCATCGAAGATGATCTCTACTATGGATCGCAGTGAAAGTTTCAATTTCATTAAGCTTGCTATGTTTAAGCCTAAAAACGACATGCGTTTTTACTAGGTGTGTAATTCGGCCGGGTAGGCTCGGGTTGGGCAAAAAAATTAGGCTGAGCCGCACTGTGCGGGTTGAGAAAACTTTGAGCCACAACACCCTCATACCCACAAACCCATAACCTATTGGGTGATCTCGGGTAGGCTCGGGTTACTCGGGTTAAAATATGTTATTGAGTACATTTTCCTTTCTAACAATCCACAGCCCACCAAAAAATTCTAACAGTACAGCCTACCAAAAAATTCTAACAATACGCAAATTAATTTGTCATTAGAGGGCTTTTTACAATGGCCGACATTTGCTGTGGACTAGCGAGCAACGGCGAGGCATCCGCGACGAGTGAATCCAGCTCGCACGCTACTTGGCGCCGGTGTGGTGCCTCTGACGAACGCGAATGAGAGAGGGCAGAAGCGTTTCAAAGGAAAGACCCGGGACTGTGAGAACACGATGGAGAATTGCATAGGGCCCTTGGTGAGATAAGGAGTTCGCGCGGCTGTGAGAGAGCTGCCGTTGTGCTTCGCGAAATAGGCAGACTCATCCCGACATTGACGAGCTACGCCTGAGGATGGGTTTGACAGTGGTTGGGATGATAATGGAGAAGAAGGTTGGGGCGATAATGGAGTTTGCGCGGCCGGGTCGGGCAAATCGGGTTAAATTCTACCCGCCCCACGGCCCAAACCGCACATTGCGGGTTTGGCCTATTCGAATCTAATTTTTAATATATATATATATATAACCCTATATTTTCGGGTCGGATGGGTTAGTCGGGTTCAGCCTCAATTCTTACACCCCTAATTTTTACCCAATGTCATTCCTGGAAAAAAAGAAATAAAAAATAATATAATCGACAACTGGCAACTACTGACACTTGCTCCACTATCCCTCAGCAAAATTTGGCCGCCCACTTTTAAATCTATGGCCCGCATTTAGCGGACAAATCGGTCCATCCTACAGTAGCGGACATACCGTAGACACACACATATATATATATATATATATATATATATATATATGACGTAATAAGAATTTAATTTCATTAATTAGCATAATTTTTTTTAATTAATTTTTCAATTTATTACAATCATTGAATTAATATTTTATGGTTTAAATAATGGGTGAATAAGGGAGTAACCAGGTAAAGAGAGAACTAAATGTGCCAGTTGCATAGTAGAAGGCATTAGGCAATTTTGGTGCTGCAGGTCTTCTGGTGTTGAACTTACCCATGCCTTAAGACTGTTAAGGTTGAAACTGCAAATTGGTTGTATGATAACAAACCAATGTTTTGTTCCACATATTTGGCATTGAGGTTGTGGTCCATTCTGTTTGTTTAGATTTTGTTTTGACCATGAATTGGTGGTTAGAGGAAAGTTTGGTTTGCCAAGGATCTCAAGCTGATTGTTTGGGAAAGAAGTGCGCTGGAAACTTAATTGGGATTCTGGGAAAGGTTGTAGGCTTAGAAAAAGGAGTGTTGGGGTCTAGTATTGTTATGAAAGTTCTGTGGGTAACGTTTCTAAGAATTTTTATTCTGAGAAAATTGAGAGTGGTAGAATTGAGCTAATCGAACTTGGGAAAGATTAAGGTGACCGATGGATTGCTGTTCTTTATGCCGATAATCATGATTAATTAAGAGGTTATGAATTTCTTCCAGTGAGGGTCTATCGATTCTAGCACTAACAGAAGACACCATGGCATTATATTCCAGACCAAGACCTCTAAAAGTGTCGATAATCTTGTCTCTATAACTGAGTAGTTCATCGATAGAAAAGAATAACAAATTAAGGTTATATACAAAACAATGACTAATTAAGTCGTTTTAATATCTCTAACAGATTACGAGAGATAATCTACCGTACTACTTTTAAGCGATTGAATGTGGCCATTCATTTTTTTTTGTTGAAAATAGAAAGTAATATGGTAGATTATAAAATAATATGTTAGATTACTCTTCACCCTTGAGTGACTGGCGATCGGCAATGATAATCAGAGATTGTGTTCTGGCGGCATCCAGTAGGTTACTTGTTGTAATCTTGTAGGTTACATTTTTGACACTGGGAAATTTTGATGCAAATATTGTTGGCTTTTGACTGGTCCACTTCAGAGGTCCAAATCAAAAGCACTAATAGCGGGGGCACGGAATAAAAAACTCAGCTTTTCCAGGGCATTCCTTTTACTATCATCTGTGCCTATTTTTAGAAAAAATGGAGAATTTACCCTTATACATTCTGAATTTTTATCCCTTACTCTTAATAAATACACTTTTATTAGTATAATTATTTGACTAAAAAATTATGAATTAAGAGTAAAGGGTCACCCTTAGGCTTTCAAGATTACCCTGATTTCTAACACGTCTGGGCCCAATATCTGGGAACTAATATCCTTCAGAGGCCCACTTTTCATTTCTCCTTGTTTTTCGCTTAAAGAAGGCCCACTTCTTGTACTAGCCACGTTGTTTCAAGAATGAATCTAGACACAATTCTTTGCCTCAATTTAGTGTCAAAACTTTTCTGTTAGTCTTGACTAAACCGTGTTTCAATTTTCGTTTGAACACGGAAAAGAAAAGCTTTTAATTCACTTCGGTTTGGTAGAAAAGAGAATTTGGATGTGTCCAAGACGTGTCACTGTTGCAAAATTATTCCAATGGATACTTTAAAAAGTCAATAATATCTTTATGTACCTAAACAAAACCACTTTTCTTCATCAATTGTGCCTTGTTCGGCTTAAATCCTCGTCATTACCGAACAATTAGGTGGTTCAAACAGGTGCAACCTTAACTAAAGCATTCTCATTAAGTACTTTGTCTTTCCCCGAGTCTCTTATAATATATTGTATCTAAATAATATATCAACGAATTCTCAAAAGAAAAAAAAAATAATAACAGAAATAGTAGGAAATAGGCCAATATGAAAAGCTTAAGAAAGTATATAGGTCAATTTTTAGTTATAGAAATTAATAGGCCATAACTTGTCAAGTTATGGTTCATAACCAGATAAGTCATAACTTGACAAGTTATGGTTCATAGCCAGAAAAGTTATGGACAAAAATCGTGAATTATAGACAATAACTTGTCAAGTTATGGTTTATAACCAGACAAGTTATGGACGAAAACAGTAATTTGGCCTATTTATTAACTTATGTAAATTATTGACCTATTAATTTTAATTCATCTCAAGTCTTGGCCTATTTCCCTCTTCTTAAGAAAGTATATAGGCCAATTTTTAGTTATAGAAATTAATAGGCCATAACTTGTCAAGTTATGGTTCATAACCATATAAATTATGGACAAACTTGTCAAGTTATGGTTCATAGTCAGACAAGTTATGGACAAAAATCGTGAATAATTTGTCAAGTTATGGTTCATAACCAGACAAGTTACTGACGAAAATAGTAATTTGACCTATTTATTAACTTATGTAAACTATTGGCCTATTAATTTTAATTCATCTCAAATTTTAGCCTAATATATCAACAACAAGCCCATGTTTTCCTCAATGAAAAAAAGCCTTCCACGTTTGTGGCAATTGTGTAACTCATTTTCTTTTTATTTCTCATTTTAAATATTTTGCAACTTATAAACTATATAATTATACTATGGCGAAATTTTGTTAATATTTCTCACTTTAAATATATTGTTGCTAATAAACTTTATAATTAAGTTCATTTATAAACACATTGAAGTACTCGTAAATAATTGTAACGTCCTAAAAGCATAACTATCATAAAAAAAAAAAACCTGAATATTATTGTATCCCATAATTCAAATATTTTATAGCACGATTATCATCCGAAATCTGACTAGAGGGTGATGCTTTTCTAGCAAAAAGACTAATAAAAAAAAAAAGATGAGCAGCTTTCATGACATAAAGCGTTGTCTTTGTAATGCATGTCTGTTTCCCTGATTAGGGATGTCTTTGTCCATTTGAATGAAAATCCACATGACACATATAAGTCTCTTGGTTCCAAAAGTGAAGAATTATTCTTTTAGATAGATTGTGAAGGGCCTAGAGCCATTGAAGATTCTATCAATTTAGATTTTGTGCCACATCAAGAATTCAACACTAATTTTGTGATCAAAATTTCATCACCAAGTTGAAGAATATCGGTGGCCTCTCCTATATAATTGCCACTTAATCAAAGTTTAAATAACGATTCCCTTTTACTAAACCCCACTTTATAAGGATTAGCAGGCTAAAAAAAAAAAAAAAAAAAAAAACCCTTTTTTAAGGTTGGTTCTGTGATTCCGTAAGGGGTAGTAATGCGTATATGTCTTCCTTACTTTTTCACAGAAATGTGGACTTGATAAATTCTTATTCTAAATTATTTTTATGAGCATATATATATATATATATGGCATATCTATAGAATGTAACAATTAATACATCAATTAAACATCTCTTTACTCTTTCTTCTTTCTTTTCTCAAGACACAATTAGCTCCTAGCCTTTCTTTCCAACCCCTTTTGGCACGCGGAGAAATAAAGGTTCTTAATTTATATACCAAAAATACTAGGAGATCACACTTTGATCTCTTAGAGATATCTTTTTGATCCTCTTCTGAAAGAAATCTTTCCTCTATTAAAAGAATTAAAAACTTGTGATATGAAATTCGAATCTTACAATTTGGTCGCATTTGAGTCAGCCATGAGCAAGCAAAAATCTCACATCCAAATTGGTTTGGTCATACCATTACTTGGCCAATAAGGGGAACCTGATTATAACCACCAAGTGGTAGAAATTTGGTCAAACTATTTGGAATTTTCGCAGAATAGATTGTGTCCAAGGGTATCAAAACTAAAAGTTAAATAAGAAGGAATCTGTTTTACCTTGCTTCTTTTGTTTTGGTGTTTTTATTTTTTATTTTTTACTTTCTCAATATGGATTCTATAGCAGAATTATTCCACAGTTGAAAGAAGGAGTGCTTATTGTAGCATAGGGAATTAATGCTTGTTCAATGAAGCTACCACGTTGTAAGTGTCTAGACCATGTATATGACACTTTAATCAACTTTTCCTTTAGCGCAAAAAAATAAAAAAATAAAAATATATATAAAATAAAATCCCTCTCTTTTCAGAGCTCAATATAATCATTCTTACCAACCAATTGGTGCATTATACTTGGAATGCTAAGATAAATGCTCGAGTAGGGGATATTTTTGAAGAAATATTGAAACTATAGCACAGGTGGGGAATGTTACTTATCTAACGCAATAATGCACGGGTTAGGGTATGATATTATTTCTTTTAGAATTATGTTATTGATTAGTATTACTAAGTATTATATACCTATATATGTTAGATGGGTTTTGACAAAAAGCAATGGTCCTTTACAGATATGTGTCACGCCAATAGGTGCCTACTTGATAAAAGTTTAGATTATGGCCCATGACATTATTCCCCATGTGAGAGGTTTCATATCCAAACAATATTGCCGCAAAGAGCCATATTTTTGTTGTATTAGTTAAAAGTGGGTGTTTTTGAAAGTCTTCGAAAGTTAAGTACTGACATTTTTAGTGTGTTTGAAACGACAGGTTTTTTCCCCTAACAAACTTTTAGGTTTATGAATGGTGTGATTGAGTTGACCAATCAAAGTCTGTTTGTCATAAACAATATCCCAACACCATTGGTTTTTACTTTGATTTTTAAATGACTTTTAATCACGAGCTTACCATATCAATATATGAACAATATCGTTGGTGAGCATGTCTAATTAACTAAATTTCTTCTACCGTCATTCGCTTCAATATAGCAAATCTTTTTTTCGCATTAAATCCTAAGAAAGTGAACTTAAGTTTTTGAAAGTTGCTAATTGAATAAGTTAAATCACGAATAACTTTTTAATTGGACAATAATTCCCAAATTTATCTATGTCGTTGTTTGTACTATTGTTAAACTAGTAAGGGCTAAATTCACGCAATATAGGTGGAGGGTCACATACTATTTCGTAGAGTAATAATAAATCAGTCCCGACTAATACCCTTCCAAATTTACAATCTGTTATAATGTTTTTTTTTTTTTGCTTAAATCTGTTATAAATGTTGAGAGATCAAGATTGTTGATAATAATACTAGGACTAATGATAATGTCAATTTTACTAATGAGGAAATTAATTCGAAAAACAAGAATGTCGATGATTCTGATAGCAGCTGCACTTTCGATAGGGTTTTTATATTAATGATCAGTTATAGTTATATGATGCCGATTCTAAAATGGACATTTTAACCTTTTATATGAAAGGTTTTCTAAAATCAGGGTTTGCGTTTCTTATAGATTAATTATAAACCTAGTATTTTCTCTAACATGGAACTAGAAATTAGCATTGAATTCCAACGTCCCAACGCTTTCCGCATCACTTTTGTGTACACAAGTGTTTTGATGTACTCGTGCAGGGCTATCCGGAATAATCTGCACAATGACAACAAAAGCAGTGCTTAATTGCAAAAGTAACCCTGACCTGCTTCTTAATTCTGCTGTTAGGCAACAATTTGTAGAAATTGTTGTGTATTTACCTTCAAGCAAGTGCAATATTATTTTATTTTTTGTATATTCTTTTTTGTTTAGTATATAATTTTTTAAGGTACAATTTCATTCAACTAAAAAGTCTTATTGATACTAATAGTAATGTAGAGATGAACCTGTGGTTTACAATAGAAAACACTCGATAAAAACCAGTTCAATTAGTAAATTCTGATAAAGCATAGCAAAGGTAATGTAAAACGAGACTTGATATCAAAAAAATTTCTTGATACATCAATTTGAGCACATATAATGCTCTTTTTTAAAACCACTGCAATGGAAGCTTTCGATCTATCGAAAGCATGTAACGTGTAGTTCTAAGGTCACCAACATCTAACATGTAGCAAAACTTCTAACTCGCCAAGACCTAAATCTGACAAACTAAAAACAAACTTAAATGATGGAAGAACCACCTCCATTATTATAAAGAAAATACTAAAATTGGGCAAAAATATCAATACTTTTATTAAACTAAAACATAAACAACTAAAACTAATAGTACGACTGCCGCAAGCTCTTAATAAAAGTACAACAGACAAGAGGACCATTAGAGTAAGAAGAACGCTTCGAGAGACAAGCAACGAAGTCAATGAGATACCTTTAAACAGCAGAACGTGAAACACACATGCCACTACTGTCAAGATCCGGACCCGACAGTACTACCGTCCAGCCAATTCACTCTCTCCTTTTCTCTCTTTCTCATTTCTTTCCTAGGGCTGACTAAACGATTTCGAGCATTTTTTTCATTTAATATATTGAGTGGCAACTTGGGGTAAGATAGGAGCTTTATTGGATGCAACATTATAGCTGGAATGTCCCTTAATATCAATTTTACCTTTTTTTTTTTTGGCTACGAAAGCTCTATTTGTTTTGTTCCTAAGGAACTGACGCTAAAGTTTACCAGCTCAGTTCTAAACCACGTTGTCATTCTCATCATAACTTGTTAAAATTCGAAGGCAAAAAAAAAGAGGAAACGTTAAAAACATTTGAGTCCCTTGTCCCTCAATCTAAATTTCCCTCAAAATTTCCTCTCATGCTACTTTTTTTCTTTCTTTTCTCTTTTGTTTCGTCAATATCCATGTCAAATCATGGTCTTAACTTTAAAAAATTTAGTTATATTGCATAAAATTTTGTACCTACATAATAAGTTAAAATTTTCAAGTGTTACATGGTTTTCACAATTTAATCTAAATATTTTTCGAGTCACGACAATGATGTTGCTACGTGGATATCCATCATGTTGACCTGGACCTTAGTCGGAAGATCCCCAATATATCACATCATTAACTGTTTCGGTTAGAAAAATATTGTTGATGAGCGGATATGCCAAAGCCCAAAAAAGAAAAAGAAGTGTGAAAAGTAGGGTTTATTTATCCAACAATCCAAAGTTTCAGTCTTACTTTTTTCTCCATATGATAACAAAAACTTTTAATCTTCAAAAACCCACATGAAGATAAAAAGGAACGATAGAAAAGAAAACACATGGAAGCTTTGCATTGCGATGATTCATGATTGATGCCTAAAAAGAGAAGCAAAGAACTCTTTGATCCCCCTAGCACTTTGACACGAAGATAGTGTTGAGAAAATTTAACTGATTTGCCGACCACAAAAAACTAAAAATGTTTGAGATAAGGCATTATCGATTTGATGAACATTGTCATGAAAATAATAGTGTCATGATGCGTACGACAGATTGTGATGATAATGAACAAGTTGGTAATTAGATAATATATAGGGAGTGACAAAATAATGTACATTTCTAAATGAGGGGATAAGGACTAAGACTTTATTTAACTATGGGATATGATAATTAACTATATATCCTAATTAAGTGTTAATCCAAAGAGTGAGTCATTTCCAAGGCTGCTATATTTAATAATTTTTACTTTAGCCAAAAAGTGCATGGTAATAATCTCTAACATTCATTTGGAAGTTATTAAACGAAATCTGATTATGAGTTGGTTGGAATCCAATGAAACTCCATGCAGGCCCCCCAAACCTATAATAAATGTACAGTTGATATGCTAGCTAGAGCTCTCCTCATTCATGACTGATTGTTTTGTTTTGCCTTTTAGTCCTTTTTTGTTTTTTGTTTTTTATTTTTATTTATATATATATATATAGTTTTTTTTTTTTTATGGTTTAACTGATTTTGTGTCAGGGCTCTAGCCCTGGGCATGGAGGTTAAAGACAGTGGATGTAGTCACTATAAAACGTCTCTAGAAGTGTCTTTTTCCCGGGTCAAAAATATTCAATATTCCTAGTGTGTTGTATGTACACATGTATATTAGTATATGTACATGTGTGCATGCAATTATATATACTAGAAATTATTGTACATGAACCAATCCAAAAACTTTGCTCTTCTGCCGTGTATAGGAGCAACAAGTACGTGTATATATATATATATATATATATATATATATGTATGTATGTATTAAACTTTTAGTGGGTGCAAAGCTAATTATGATATAGTGGTATAGTTTTTAATCATTTATTAACTATAGCTAGTTTGCTTTCCAGGATATTTCCCAATCATTAAAGCATTCGAAAAGAAAGTAAAAGAAATATGTATTACAAAAAATAAATAATAGAATGGATCTTAAAGATATATGATCATTCTTAAATATAAGAAAATTAATGTAACTGGCACAGGTGATAAGTGAATGATCCTGTCAATATTCCCAGCACTTTTATATATACGGTTCTATTTGCAATT
Organism: Morus notabilis; assembly: GCF_000414095.1. Lineage (NCBI taxonomy): Eukaryota > Viridiplantae > Streptophyta > Magnoliopsida > Rosales > Moraceae > Morus > Morus notabilis. Next base: position 113,563 of record NW_010363371.1, on the reverse strand, counting down.
TGCCAAGCTTTTCTAAGAACTTCATACTTTTAATTAAAATATTTTCTTACTTTTATCCTTTTTAAATACTAAGACAAGTAGGGAGAGAAAGGGAATTATTATTGTTTTTTTAAAGGAAGAAATAAAGAAAAGTCAGCACATATATAGTGGTTCTACTGAGGCCCCCCGCTCAAGGATTTTATTTTATTATTTTATTTTTTTTGTACATATTGTTCATGTAAATCACTTAATCGTGAACATGCACAGCCATTGTTATAGATATGCCTAAATATAGCCTTCCCTTTCTAGACTTTCACCCTACAAATAATCTAGTTCTTTCTTTCCCCCGAAAATCTACAATCAATGATCTAGTTCTTGTTGCGTTTAATTGATGAAAAAAAAAAATGAGAACTATGAGAGAACCAATAGGCACATTTGACGGGAATATATTATTAAAATTCTTATCTGGACAATATTTTTATCCCTGCAAATTAAGAATGAAATCACAAAAGGGATAATGTATGCATAACATTTATAGTATAGCTATTTATAATATATATGTATATATACATATACATATATGCAAAATAGCTAGCTTTTTGGATATGAATTGTTATCTGATCAATTATCTTTATGCTCCGATAAACCTACTTGACAAAGATTCTTAAGTTTGTTTAACCCAAAAAAGTAAAAATAAAAAAAAAAGAAAAAGAAAAAAAAAAAGATTAAAGAGTGATTTCGTGGCAGTGAAATGGGGTCCATGAACCAACCCCAAATCTTAAGGCAGGCATTATATTATTATCTTTGTTTTTATTATTTTTATTTTTGACTTTTATTTAATTGGCATCCTAAGGATATTCCTTTGTTCTACCATCGCTATCCATTTTCGAAGAAATTTCTGAAAGTGAACCTTTGAATATTAAACAATAAAACGGGGCAAAATGAAGTTCATAATGAAGAAATTTCGTATGCAGTTTATTCAGGACACATGCCATATATCACAAGTAGTACTATTTCTAAAGCTTTTCTCATGCCATATTCATTATTTGATTCGTTATTATTAAATTATTCACATATTCTGGAAATCCATTCACATGCCCACTCATGCTCTAATATATTTTGGATTTGGACGAAAAAGAGAAGGAGAATGACATTAAGCTTTTGCTTACTTAAAAGCTAGGCTGTCACTTTTACTAGGCGCAATTGGTCACCGACCAGAGAGGGCGGGAAAAAAAATAAAAAAGTTAAGTATATACGAGAAAGATATATGTAAATATTTCAAATAATAATCAAATAAATTTGAAGTTGATGAATTTGCCATTCATGGTGAAATCAAGATATTATGGAATAATAGTTGAAGTGACATATATAGTGTGTGTAACCATACATATATATATATGCATCTAATATATATGGCTTATAATTAGTACAATTTTAATCTATAATGTTTAAGGGAGAGAAGTCATTAGACGCATTTGAAACACAATCTGATTTTTTGAATACAAAATGGCTTTCAACGTGGCCAGCCACTATGTAGTATTTGAAATTAGTTCAATTTTTGTTAAATGAGCATTTGAAAAAGGAAATGAAAAAAAAAGTTTTAAAACTAAAAATCGATTTGGATTCCATGTCAAAGGATATGATTAAAAAGAAAATAAGAAAATTATACAAGTATTGCCAATTTGCCATTGCTGGTGGCCACACATGTCCTGCCATAGTTCTCTATCAATTTAGACACGTATGCCTAATAACAAAAAACTTTTTTTTTTTTCTTTTTTCACATTCCTTAAATATATTTTTATAATATGCGTTATATTTGTATGGCCCTTGGGCCCGCATGCGACCGAAAGTTTCCGTTAAGGTGGTAGTTATTTTCGTTTTTCTGTCATGTTATGGATAGAGCTTCTTTAATACGAATACTAACTTTTGCGGTGTTTAGAATTATTCTTGTTTTTATTTTTCATATTTTTTGAAAAAAAAAAGAATGAAAATGATTTTAAAATGATGTTTGACGCAATTAAAGATAAAAAATAGAAATAAAGACGATTTTTTGGTTTAGTGTAAAATGAGAGAAAAATGAAAAATGACTTTTAATCATTTTTTAATTTTTTTTTCGTTTTCTCATCTCTCGAGTAGAGAGAGAAACATTAATGTGTTTTTTTAATACTAAAAATAATCTCTTAATTATAAAACTACCCAACGCATTTTTAAAAATGATTTCTGTTTGAGATTGAAAACGTTTTCATTTCCATTTTCATACAAAAAAATAAAATCATTTTGAAACGAGTTTCAAACGCACTCTTTGTTTCTTTCCCAACCGTCTTGGAATATAGCTTGAGAAAAAAATGTAATTTTAGATTCAGACTCTTGAACGTATTTTCTCAAATTATGATTAAAACATTTTGGCCCAATTAATCCTTCATCCTTATACTATAGTCAAAGCTTAGACATAGTATGACTATATTGTGTTTTGTTTCTAAAAACAAAAGGGAAGAAAAAAAAGACTAGATTATGTTTTGAAATACTGTGCTTTTTACACTGTAGCTTTGGATTGTGCATCAAATTATCATGTACCACAATCTAACAAGTTGGGAAAAACTTTTGGATTGTTGAGATATTCCTTCTTTTTTTTTTTTTTTTTTTTTTTTTTTTTTTTTGGGTGCTTGAAAGTTTGTAAATTCCTTAAAGATAGGAGCTAGAATACTCTGGAGAGAAATAGTGCTTTAACTAGTAAGAAGTTCTGACGACAAAAAAGAACTAACTCCGGAGATAAGAATACTACATATAAGTTGAACGGACTAATATAAGGTTTATCAAGAGCTGTAAATAGAAACACGGCCTTTAATATGCTCACGCCTCATAAGCTAAGAAATTTTAGTGGAAACAAGTTAAGATGCTCGTTTGCGGCCTCAGAATATTGAAAATCCATTGACAAATACACGTGAAAATTAGATAATCTACTAACATGCTGATTCATTTGAATGCTAGGAAATAGAGATAAAAACAAAACTCGTTGACTCTAGAGTATACAAACAATTGCACTCCAAAAATATAGAATAAAAACTTTAATAATGAATTTTATTAATCAAACTCCTAATTAATAAAACACAAGACGATGTACAAGCCAAAACATAAAGCAAATATGATTCGGATGAAATCTACTTCTTAATTTGAAAACAAATCTAAATCCCACGTGATGACAAAGACAAGTCAGCAACTGATGATAAAAAGTCAAGTCAATAGTATCGTTTTGATAATCATTACGAACCTAATAAGAGATGAGGCGCTAGTTTCTCCGCCACCTGATTACCTTTTTGATAGAGATGAGACGCTAGACATTAATAGAATCTAGGTAAAGAGTAGCATTCTCTCATTGCAATTTGAACTTACAATGAGCCTCAAGACTTGTACTAATTAGGAGTGAACCACATAAGAAAAGTCACAAAATTAATGTTATGTATTTGTTTACTACGTTGAACCTTATAAACAGTTAATGTCTGAATGTCAATGGAACGACCAACTTTATACCGGAAGATTTTCTCCAAGTGGTCCTAGGTCATTGAAAGAAAAGGACAAAACATAAACAAATGACTAGCCTCCATTGTTTCATAAGTTCGAATTACCATTTAAACCTTTTTACTATAATGTTTTCTCTTATTTCTGTTCAAACTTTTCTATTCAAACCTATGAATCAAACGTATAATCAGATTATCCTCTTCCTTGTAACACACACAACAAACAGATGAACTAGAAATCTTTAGAAGAACGGAGCTCATAATTGGAGCAAAAAGTCCAAACAAATGTGTCATGTTTCCTTGGAGCAAGCCATAGGGATGAAGACGCCGGACCATTAGAGACCTTATGAAAGTTTTTAACATACTTTACAAAGATAATTCCCACCACATACCAGTACTGCATTACGAGTCTAACATGGTCTGACAATAACTTTGTAAAGGTAAAATAATAAAAACTTTCTAAAGTTATTATTGTCATAATAGAATAAGTGAAATAATATTAATGCACCTCTAGTCCTATATGTTACAGTGCGAAACTGGTCCTTTTGGATGACAAAAAGAGAAATTGTATATTTTTTTATTGATAGAATATACCACATCAAACAATATTAAAATACGATAATTTAGCAAAGTCGACTGTTCAATAATATTTTTTTAGTAGGATTTTTTTTTTACCATATACATAATTCACCTCTAAGATTAATTTTTTGTTATAAGTGACTTGAAAGTTTTAATTGATCCACCATATATCTTGTTAATTTGTAAATCAAGTTGGCTTACTTTCTCTTTATGTTTTTAATTTGCTTAGCTTAAATATGCTATATGAGACTTATTTTGGGTCAAGGACTGTGTTTTGTCTCGTGGATTATGTTATATATCAACGACTGAAATTGAGGATCCTACGCGGGAGATCGAGAAGAAGACAGAAAAATAGATATCCTGTTGTATCTAATAGTTTCATTTCTATTATTCGAAATTTTACTTTTCCTTTTACTCTATTTGAAAAGATCACTTTTGCTTTTCGAAATAATTTCAACATAATGTTTAGGAGACAATTGTTTATATCAATGCCGCAATTTAAATAGTTCTTTTTAACTTCTTTTGTCCTTAATTAATTTCTCGTTTCATTCACAAACAGTAGACCCTTTTTTTTCAACAAAAGATACTGTCTTTAGCGATCGAAAGCCTAGATCAATTTAAAACCGAAGGCTATTGTTGTATTTTAAAGAAAATATTTCTGGTCATTGATTTTTTTTTTTTTAAAGATCACAATACAGTATCATTTCAAAAATCATTACCACCTTATAACATACAAGGATTAATCGACACAAGCTGAGAATAATAATAGTAATAATTGTTAATCAACTCGAGTTGCAAAATAATAATTCGCATGAGGCTCACATTGACCAGTCAAATATCGTAGGCATTACCTAAGAAAAAAGAAAAAAAATATATAATTATTTTGTGTCAACCTAAATTCAACTCAATGATATGATGCAAGGAATGGACAAAATGGCTTCCAGCACAAAACGGAAAAGAAGAGAAGTAGCCAAAATTATTGGTGAGTTACATTTATCCAAACACCATCCAACATGGCGGTCCTCCTCATCATAATTCCAGTCCCACCATGAACAAAAAAACATGATATTTATCTTCCTGGCAATTGGTGGCTAGCTAGTTGCGGTCCTTTCAAAATTTGTTCATCTTTTCTACACTGATGTGCAATGAAGCCAGGTATTTTTGTTAGTGGAGGGCTTACAATTTAAAAAATAAAATAATAAGATTATAAACCTAAATTTTTAATCTTTAATAGGTGCTATATGATACTGATATAATCTTTTTTTGTCACTCTCTTTGTCACTTTATGCATTCACTTTTTGACACGTGAACTCTATTAACATGATATATTATTATTTAAACATAAAATAAGATAGTAAAATTCACATGTCAAACAGTAAATACAAGTGACATTAACATCTTATATATGTATATATATATATTTATATATATATATATAATTTATAAGTTGAGTAGGAGCTCGAGCCATCATTAAATCTCATTTGGTTCAGTCCGTGCCTCTACATAGACGACTCGTATGATTCTCTTGTGGAGCTGTACATAACTTATGTCGGTTTATGTGCCTTATCTCATGTAGTGAAATATAATAAAATAAATCTAGGAAAAAAAAAGCCATAAGCTACAAATAATACATAGAACAAATTGCCCTAGTGGGGCCACAACCCGGCTGGTCTTGTCAAGTCAATGGGACAACACAAAAATTAAAGCTTGGTGGAACTATATGCACGCGCAGGTGAAGAGGACTATAGATACTTCGTGACTTATCGTGTATGTGGGGCATATTTCAGATGTGAGTGGCTGTTCAACCAAGAAAAATAAGTTAGAATATTCGTAAGATCATCCAATCATTCCATTAAGTACGAATAATTATATTGATGATTACTTTTATTTAGATACATGAGATAGAGCTAGGTTTAAGAAATTTAAAATCTATATATTGTGCTCTGTGCTTTGCATTTTTCTTAAAAAAAAAAAAAAATTTCTTTCAAACCAACAGTTTGTGAGATGTGGGTTACCTTATTAATGCGTACTCTACAAGATTGTTAGGGTTCGTTTATTTTATATACTCAAACTCAAATTATTGATTCTGTTATAGTGTTTTCCTCTCACATAAAATTTAAATTTCAAACGTCAAAATCAAGAACCAGGATTTGAGTATACCTTCCAAATAGACCCTTAGTATCTGTGCTAATCATAAAGTGAATAATATAATCCTTTTTCTTTGACATCATACTAGATAAAATTTAAGTGACATGCTGATAATTCATCCCATAATTCTTTGTAATAAGTCCTTTAATTATGCATATCATGGGTTCAAGTACAGAAGATCAAATAATTTCAAAAACATGATGTGAAACTTCAGTTCACATAGGTAAATAAAGTTTAACGCTTCATTTTAATAAGATTGTGTTGCTTTCTATTTTTATTATGAATGCGATGATCTTATCTGGCTATTGTAGTAATGATGATTAGTAAATAGATACAATAGTTTATTTATAATGCGTTAAACTAGGACCTCAATATATTTATAATTCTTAGCAGGCAAGTTTTGTGGTTTTAGAATGCTTGCTCGTCCAGAAATTATTTGTCGTATAGGTACCAAAATTTATTATATGTATTTATTTTTATACCACCATGAGTGAGATCCTAACATTTTAGAAAAAATTTTAAATACCTCTTCGGTCTGCAAAATCGATTTTTTGTAACCAACAAAGGCTTCTGTTGGTGAATGCGCAGCCGCCTCCAAAAGTCAAGCGATAACCAAAATAGAGATTTGGGAGGAAATAGAAAAGAGAAAGACAAAAATGTTATGTTCGTTTCCATATTTGTTATTAAAAAAAAAAGCAATTGTTTCCGGTTAGCCGTTCTATCTGTAGGATCAGTTTTTTGACAGTTAAATTTGATCAAAATCAAATGAAATTGAAAAAATATGCAGAACGTCAGACAGTTTCTGATGCAGATCTGACGGTTGAAAAAAAATAGAACTACCAGTAATTTTATTTTTTTAGTCGTACAAGAGAAACTCCAAAAAAAAAAAAAAGCAACTTAAGAAAAATGAGTAGTACTCCTAGTTGTGTCTTTTAAAAAGGAAAAAAAAAATGATGCAAATTCGATAGAAGATAAATTTGTGATGGAACAAAAGATGTGATAAAAGAGAATAAAACAAATAACTCCGAAAGTACTTTTAATGACATGTTGATTTAGGAGCTCTGCCCCCGACACTCTCACGAGATCATCGGGACTACTCAAAATTTGTGTTATATAAGTTTGTGTGAAGGTAATAATTATGCTCCACAATTAACACTTTGTGAGGGCTAGTGCTCATGAACCATAGTGATCAAGCTCAATACTTTTGTAGCTTGAGTTGTCACTCTCCTTCATAGGACTTACGTCAATAAGAATCTTATTGTTGAACTTAAAAATACTTTTTGGGGAATAATAGCTAGGTTCTTCAAGTACGATAAGGTTGAGAACATAGATATGAAATCATCTTCACGTAAACATAGTGTAATGTGTCGAGTTGATGCTTTTAGCTTTAAGATTAAAGTGAAGTTATAGATGTATGTATGTATGAATACTATTAAAAACTCGTGTGTGTGTGTGGGTATATACATATATATATATATATATATATATATATTCACACACTTGCGGCGGCTATATGCGTGTCTATATATAGGCACACACGAATTAGATAATGTTCTTTCTTGCATTGAAGATTTATATTAAGAAATTATTCAAGTGAAATATCCCCGTTGACAATGTGAAATATTCGAGTTATAATTACCAGTTGCAAGCTTATAAAGGGATGAATTTCAAGTCAAATAAAACTCTCATTTAACAACGTCGTGAAGAAGAGTTAATCACGAAAGAAAGCATATATATACATCAAAAGCTAATTTATAAGAGGTAATGATACGGAAAAGACGTATTGAACTTTCATATCTTTAATTACTTTTTTATTTTTTTATTATCATGCCAACATTTGAGAGAAACTTTTGAAAAATAATAAAATAAGAACAATAAAAACAAAATTACTATCAATCAATATAGGTATATTTCACGTTCCATTTGACATCAGTACTCGAATTTCGTGTTCCATTATTTGACATTACTCGACGCACTCACAAACCATGTGCATCGACAGAACACAGAAAAATAGCCTTTATCAAAAAAAATCCCCCATTAACCATGACTATTCAAAATTTTTTGGCTCCCAATATTATTCAAGGCCAAAGGGCATGCATGATATTCACCACCTCGTACTGCATGGAATTCACGTATTTTACATATATAATACGGGTAAGTCTTAAATTTGATAGTCGTACAGTTCAATGTAATTTGTTTTTGTTTCGCATAACGTCGTTTATATGTGTATATAATTAATTTGTTTAAAAGTAATACTCAATGTTATATGTATTAGATTAAGGGCATGTTTTTTTGTCCAAAAAAACTTAAAAAAAAAAACAACTCAAGTTTCAACTTTATTTAAATTCACGTTCTTTTAAGTTTCAACTTTATTCAATTTTACTCAATTTTATTCAAGTTCTAACTTCAACTCAAGTTATAACTCAAATTCAACTCAAAAACTACAGTCAAGTTACAATCCAAAAGAACAACTCCTAAATTTTTTGAATGTCACGTACTTTAACAAATTCAAGTTTCATTTATTTTATCGATTTGAGTTTAAAATTTAAATTTTATTATAATAAATAATTCTTAAAAAAATCATATCTAATTTTTTTTATTATAATAAAATTTTTTTATATAAAATTACATCTTAACTTAAATTAAAAACTTAAATACACCTCAATGAATGATATTACACGGAAATACAGAGAAGGTTAGTCCTTGACTTAAAAGACATTTGAATCAACGACCAATATCATCGTCATCATTAAAGCACATTCTCAATACAGTCAAGACCGGCTACACGGATTCCAATTCTTCAAGCAATGCAGTCTTCCTACGTATTCTCAACCGCCAATATATATATATATATATATATATATATATAAGACTGCATGTGAAATTGTGCGTGGAATCTGCCGACCACCATATTGGCTCTGGCATTCTGATCAACAAATGACGCGGGAGAGCTAACATGGGTCTATGCAAGCTTTGGATTTTCTCCACGTGTCCGGTGAAATTGAGAGCTAATTTTTGGTTGATGGAACTTGGGAAGTATATGCTGGCGAGAACACACGTGTGGTGTCGGGGGATCGAATTAGAAGAGCGGGGCATGGGTTTCGTCTCCTAACGTAGTACAGCATTTTTAGGCCGCCTAGGCCTGCATATAATAGGGGCATAAGACACGTCTTGATTCTTCATTCAGTTCAGTGTACGCATAAATTTTTAATTTAAGTTGATATGTAATTTTATGTGAGAATTTTTTATTATAATAAAAAAATTATATGTAATAAAACTCGAATTGATAAAATAAATGAACATTAAATATTTTTTATTTCTTGTTGGGTAAAAGGCTCGCACTGTTGGGACCGATAGGTGAAAATTGTGTTTCATGAGCTACATTTGAAAATTTTTAATGTGAATACAATGAAAGAGAATTAACTAATGAGCATGCATAAAAAAATTGAAAAAAAAAAAATCAATCAAGACTTGTGTTGGTAGGTAGATATCTATTTTTTTTTATTCATTTCGATACTTTTCACCATTACTCAATTCAATCCAATATAACATATGTTATATTGATTTGCAACGAATGTACAAAATTCAATCCAAACAACTGTATAATTAAACTTGAATTCAATTAGATTGAACATTGATTTTCTCCCAATTATACCCCTTTAATTTACAATTTAAATATAATTATTGTTTAAAAACTAATTAAAGAAGTATAAATTATGAAACCAAAACTATATTTGAAGATATGTTTTAAAAGTGTTTTAAAAAATAATAGCACCAAGCTCAACTACAAATTTAAATGAAAGTATAAGTCAAATCATATGAAGAAGCCAACATCAGACTAATAAGAGAAGATTAAATTGGAAGACACGATTTAAAGACTAAAAAGTGGCTAAAGTTTAAAGTTTTATTTTAATTTCAAATTGATTGTATGGCATTGCGTATAATAACTAGTATTTTGAACACTAATAAAAATTAAGAAAAAAAACAAATTTTTCCCAAATTTTCATTTAGATTCAATATTAAATATATACAATATAACATATCATATACATATATATGTATTATAAATTAGAATGATCTTGAATTGATAGATTCGATTTCTACACTTAATTACAAACCAAATCGATCAAATCCAATGGGATTTTTTATTTTTCAATACAATTCAATGAGTCTTGACTATCCAATTCAAATTAAATTGGATTGTATTGAATCTGATGATTATTTTTTATTGGATAATTTTCTCACCCTTAATAATGTTAAAATGTCACGATTATATGCTTGATTAGAATTGATTCTAACAAGAATATCTTCTTCGAAAACTAAAGACAGTATTATATTCACGTGTTCAGTATTCTGGGACCTATATTATAACACCCAAATCAAATTTAGAGTTGCTAAATTCAAACGTTCAGGTTAAATTCTCTGACTAATGAATTGATCATAGTCAATATTGTGTGTCCCTAAGTATAAGGAGCATTGTCTATCTCGTCACTACAAAGAAAGAACTTAATTTTTAAAGCTTATAGAAAGTTTTAGCGAACTCGTCACTAATAATGAATATATTCTATCGGTTATTTGTACATTTTATTGTGTTATAAATTCGTGAAGGTTTAATTTCTTAGGGTTTATTCGGTTGCATTTTTGAGTTATGGTGACTTGAGTGTAGATTTTGAGTTGAATTTGAATTATAATTTGAGTTGAAGTTGTAATTTGAGTTTGTGTTTCAATGTGCACATTTGAATTATGATTTGAATTAAGAATCTATTTAAGTTTGTGTTTGAGTGGGTCAAAACTTGAATTTGTATTTAGATAGTATTTGAATAAAAACTCAATGGTGATGAAAAATTTTAATAGGGTATATGGGTGAGGTTTTATTCGTCTTTTCGTTGTTAACGTATAGAAAAAAAATTATCTCAATCGAAATTAAAACGAAAAGGTTATGACGTTTTTAAGAATAGAAAAAAATATTGTTTATTAACTTGAGTTTTAGTTTAAGAACTTGAGTTGATGGGGAAACTTGAACTCAGATTTTAGCCCCAAACTCAAGTTCAAACTCGAGTTAAAACTCAAATTTTACAAACGAACATGAACTTAAAAAAAATTATAACTTAAGTTCAAATTTTTTTTGAGTTTTACTCCAAAAGAACAAGCCCTTAATTCTCTTTAATTTTCATGTAAAGTCTTTAAGCTACATTGGCTCTAAAAAACAAAAAGAGTGAGTGAGAGAAATAAAGGGCCATTTCTGGGCGGAAGTGTGGTGCACCGTCAGGTCTCTGTCTATAAAACTTCATGTACAAGTTCGTCGTCATTCCAAAGTGGGCTTGCACATGTAGATGAAAAGGGTTGACAGGTCGAATCTGATGTAGGGTTGGAGTGAGGAATTTTTGCCGTGTTGGTCTTCATCTTGACCTAAAGTACTTTGGAGGTTGTCTTTTATGTCCATGATCTTTTTTTTTTTTTTTTACAATTTTTTTTTATTTTTTTATTTATTTTTGCAGGTTACTCAATCTCGGTCGATCTGATAATTCCATCCATTAGAGTGAATATGTTAAAGAGTCATATGTGTGCTCGATGGAAGAAACTTCTGGTCTATCAGTGTTGTGTTTTTTGTAATAACACCTGGCTATATGTATTTGTGTGTACTGTGTTTATATTTATTTTTCATGCCATTTTCCCTTTCTTTGAAAGAAAACTAATGAATCCCTTTCATACTTTTATTATGGTCCATTTAAATTAGTTTAGAGTTTCTATTAAGCACTCCAAATGGGAATCTCAAAACAACAATCCAAACTTCTTTTTGAACTAAAAACGATTATTTTTTTTTAATAATGCACACATCTCTAATTTAGTATTAGGATTGAATCTGAGTCCCTATTCCAACCTTATTTTTGATTATATCAATTAAAGAATAGGTGGAGTGGATCCTATTATATCTAAAAACAACTAATGTTGCTTACATATGGTTGCCACAGAAGCAAAAGGATTAATTAAGAAATATTTGGCTAAATGTAGAGACAATAATATACGATGATCAAAACAAATAATAAATTAAAAAGCGTAGATTTAGGCGAAGAACACGGAATCACTTTTTGATTAACAAAAGGTTTCTTTATACTTGCACTTCACTTTTTCTTTTTCTTTTTCCCCTTAAAACTTGAAACCACTGGTTGTAGAGCATCTTCAAGTCCAGAACTGCCTCCAGTTTTGACTAGTAAAGTATAAGTACCAGAGGAAAGATCTACAGTCCAATGGAAACATAATGTGAACAGCTATATAATATTATTAGGTACATGGGATACCCACCAAATTATATAAACTCAATAAAACAATATATATATATATATGTACTTACCTGCACATGTGGGAAATTCTGAACCTTGTATATAATTGTCATGTCTCTCTCTAAATATAGAATCTCTTACTTTCATGCATATATATAAAAATAATAGATATAAACACATAATTAATGAAACTCATAAGATTCAAATCCCCAAGTCACCTTTGTTTACTCCAAGAATCTTTCTCTTTGACAGATAAGTATGTTTGGTTTGTGGATTCGTAACATGATTCGAATTATGGTTCGTGGTTCGCTATAGTATTTTTTTTCATAAAAAATACACGTAAATTGAGAATAATTTTGAATCATGATTCTGAATTCATGAATCAAACATTCACGAATCACAAATACGCACATATATATGTATCATTTTTATGACGTTTATGGTGATTAGGTCACCTATCTCCTTTTACGAGAATCTATTTTATTCACATTCTTGGCACTCAAGTCATAAGTTAATTGGTTGGCTGGTTTTATTATTATTATTTTTTTAATTTTCAAAATTTCATGGGCTTCGCTCCATTATTATGCAGATTCTCTTTCTCTCTGAAAAGGACGTTATTTATTGCCTATTGTGCATGGAAAGAATTACTGCGACAATAAAATATAAAATTAACAATCTCTAGTTCCAAGGTCAGATATATATTCAGGGAACCATGTAAGGTAAAAGACGATTTGCATGTTTTTTCTTAGCCAATATATAACTAGCAATATATATATATATATATACACACACACATATATATATATACATATATATATGTATGTCTGATTGTAGGTTCTGACTCATGCCTAACTTCCCTCTTTCTCCATGTTCTTTTAATCCGTAGGGACCAACCAACAAGTGATTCTTGGTCTTGGTTTTGGTCAAGTAAGGCAAAGAAAAATAAAATATTACTTTCTTGGTCCTGCCCGTCTCCAATATGTAACGAAGTATATATCTACTTTATTTTTTAGTTTCTAATAAATTTTTGTTTTGTTTTGTTTTTCTTTTTCCTGAAGTGAAGTATAAATATAAATAATATGACTGAAGTAATTTGCTTTAGGGCAAGTCACTGTTCTACAATAGCGTACGTAACAGCTATTTTGTTTAACAATAAATTTTGAAGACATTGTGTTAGTTTATCAATTCATCTTAAAAGTTTAAGTTGTTAGGAAGTGGACTGACAATAGTTTAATACTTTAACAGTCCCTCTCACGTGTGGGCTGGACAATGGACATTCGTGTGGGTAAATTAATTAAAAAGCCCAACACGTGAATATTTAAGTCCGAGATATATTAAAGACCCAACACATTATAATAATTTTAAATGGGGATAAAGAGTGTAATTACGAGGGTTTAAACTCAGAACCTCCTGCTCTGATACTATATTAGTTTATCAATCTATCATAAAAGCTTAAACTGTTAGGATGTAGGCAAACAATAATAATAGTTTAATTGCAATTGTTTGATTTTGCTCTATCTCTCTAATTAGGGAAATGATCATTTATGGTATGTGGTCAATAGGAGTAAAGTTTCTGTGCATTATGAGATTACTTCATAAATTTGGAATACAATTACTTTCAAATTAAAAAAAGGTGATTAAATACGACAGATTTTAATTCAATCAGCAAAATAAAATAGAATGACACTATAAAGGTTTTCCCCACCTCTATATTATAGGTTGAGCCTTCACTAATGATAGTATTTAATAAAGATTTACAAAGTACCTTCATATTATAAGGAGTCATATATTGACGGTAAAAAATAATAAAAAGACAATCTCAAAGTTACATAATTACATAGTTAAAGTGATGCTAGAGTGAAAGGAAATAAACTGCCCAGAAAAGTGTTGATTTGAATGGAATTTATGGGCACTTAAATACCACAAGTGGACCCTCACTTCATGCTAACATAGGAGTCCACATTAATTACTATCGAATTTCTTTTTTTTTTTTAAATACATAATTAGAATACACAAAAATTACAGGAAGATCTTCTCAAAAAAGAAAAACTCACAGGAAGATCGACTTATGGGCCACTTAATAGGGTTGTGCGTTCTGCTTCAGATTGTTTAATAAAAAATAAAAAAAAGAAACGAATAACGTGTTTTGAAATTGATCCCGTTTTTATTTTTTACGTTTTTTGAGAAAAAATAAAAACATTTTCAAAATGGCATTTTCATTTTTTGTTTTCGTTTTCTCTTCTCTCGACCAAATAGAGAGAAATAGAGATATTAATAAGTTATTTTACACTGAAAATAATCACTTGATAAAACTGCTAAACGTATTTTCAAAAAAGATTTCTGTTTGAGATTGAAAACGTTTACGTTTTCATTTTCATGCAAAAAAATAAAATTATTTTAGAACGAGTTTCAAACGCGTTCGAATTGTCTTCAACATTTTTTCTTCAATTAAGAAAAGAAAAAAAAGATGCAGAACTTTAGCTGTTGGTTTGGTTAGCTGCTTAACCTGGTAGATTGAAGCTGCTGGTTTTCACTCAAAAACACAGCACGTTTCAAGGGGCGTTATAAGAGAGACTCAATCCAGGCAGGGGTCCATTTCTCTTTGCTAAAATTAGAAAGTCTCTCCCACCAAATCTGGTTTTTAAAGGCCAAGGTTTCTCCTCCATTTAAGGTTAATTAAAACTAAACCCCAATTGGGTTCAGTTTTATAATTGAAAAAACAAAACAGAAAAAAAAAAAAAAAAAAAAAAAAACAGCTCAGAGAAACTGCCGAGAATAACACAATTACACAAGACCGTGACAGTGACAATATACGTGGGAGAAGCCCACAAATGGTGGAATCATTCAACCAAAGAATGTCGGCCACGTGGAGGAAACTATTACGGTGACGGCTGTCGACCACACGGCGGCTGCGGAGTTACGGCGTTCCGTCGCACGGTAGTGGCAGTGGCAGTGCTAGTGGTGGGGACCGTCCTTTTTCTAGCGGGCCCCATCTTTCCATCTTTGGGATTTAGGAAAAGATGGGGCCCACCAAGCTGAATGGGTCCCAGTTCGGGGAGTTTTGATGTGGGGCCCATCAATCTCTGTCCGTTAGCGACCGGTTGCAACTATAAATTGGACCATTTAGGCCTCGGTCTCTCTCACACCCATACCATACGCAGACAATTTTCTCTCTCCCTTTCTTCCTTCCTTCTCTCTCTGATTTTGCTTCTTCTGGCTTTCCATTAAAACTCCATAATATTATTATTGTACAATCCCAAATACTCTGTATCTTCCCTCCTTTTCTTCTTCTTCTTCTTCTTCTTCTTCACCACATCACTTGTAAAAGCTGCAGATTCCTAAACTTCTCTAAGGTATTGCGCTTTGTAATATCTTTTGTTCAAAAATACCATATTTGCTTTTGCTTCAGAAAAAAATATATATATCCATGTGATAATAATATTGTTTTCTTTCTTGTTTAATTTCTCTTGAGCAGAGATTCTTAAAGGAAGAAGATCAAAAGGCAAAGATGACGAACCAAAATGTGGTACTAATACCGGAAGAACAGCAAGCCGCCATGAAAATGGCGGCTTCAAAGAAGAAACTTAACGTGATCAACGGCGGAGCGAAAATCAGCTCGTGGGTCGACTCCATGAGAGCTTCTTCTCCGCCCCGTATTTCCATCTCTCCTTCTCTCACTGAGGAGGAAAAATCTTGGGCTGTGAGTAAATATATATAACAAACATTACTATTCTTTTCAAAACTAGTTTTGAACTCTCTATGTATGAATCTGATTATTTTTGTTTTTAATTTGGCTGCGTGCTTGTGTTGATGAAACAGCTACAGCACCCATCGGCTCTTTCGATGTTCGACAAGATTGTGGAAGCTTCAAAGGGGAAGAAAATAGTCATGTTTCTCGACTACGACGGCACGCTTTCGCCGATCGTCAAGAACCCCGAAGAAAAAAAAAAAAAAAAAAAAAAAAAACAGCTCAGAGAAACTGCCGAGAATAACACAATTACACAAGACCGTGACAGTGACAATATACGTGGGAGAAGCCCACAAATGGTGGAATCATTCAACCAAAGAATGTCGGCCACGTGGAGGAAACTATTACGGTGACGGCTGTCGACCACACGGCGGCTGCGGAGTTACGGCGTTCCGTCGCACGGTAGTGGCAGTGGCAGTGCTAGTGGTGGGGACCGTCCTTTTTCTAGCGGGCCCCATCTTTCCATCTTTGGGATTTAGGAAAAGATGGGGCCCACCAAGCTGAATGGGTCCCAGTTCGGGGAGTTTTGATGTGGGGCCCATCAATCTCTGTCCGTTAGCGACCGGTTGCAACTATAAATTGGACCATTTAGGCCTCGGTCTCTCTCACACCCATACCATACGCAGACAATTTTCTCTCTCCCTTTCTTCCTTCCTTCTCTCTCTGATTTTGCTTCTTCTGGCTTTCCATTAAAACTCCATAATATTATTATTGTACAATCCCAAATACTCTGTATCTTCCCTCCTTTTCTTCTTCTTCTTCTTCTTCTTCTTCACCACATCACTTGTAAAAGCTGCAGATTCCTAAACTTCTCTAAGGTATTGCGCTTTGTAATATCTTTTGTTCAAAAATACCATATTTGCTTTTGCTTCCAGAGAAGAGAAAAAAATATATATATCCATGTGATAATAATATTGTTTTCTTTCTTGTTTAATTTCTCTTGAGCAGAGATTCTTAAAGGAAGAAGATCAAAAGGCAAAGATGACAACCCAAAAGGTGGTACTAATCCGGAAAGAACAGCATGCCGCCATGAAAATGGCGGCTTCAAAGAAGAAACTTAACGTGATCAACGGCGGAGCGAAAATCAGCTCGTGGGTCGACTCCATGAGAGCTTCTTCTCCGCCCCGTATTTCCATCTCTCCTTCTCTCACTGAGGAGGAAAAATCTTGGGCTGTGAGTATACATATATAACAAACATTACTATTCTTTTCAAAACTAGTTTTGAACTCTCTATGTATGAATCTGATTATTTTTGTTTTTAATTTGGCTGTGTGCTTGTGTTGATGAAACAGCTACAGCACCCATCGGCTCTTTCGATGTTCGACAAGATTGTGGAAGCTTCAAAGGGGAAGAAAATAGTCATGTTTCTCGACTACGACGGCACGCTTTCGCCGATCGTCAAGAACCCCGAACGCGCTTTCATGTCCGACGCGGTTGGTTTCGGCGTTGTTTTTTTTTTTTTTCTCTCTCTTTTTATCGAAGAGAAATATAGTCGTGTCAAAAAATTAGAACATCCTAATTAGATTGGCACGCAACAGCAGAGCCATCCTGTTCCTATACTAAGAAGACTCTCACTCAGTTTTTTTGTCTTTTTATTTGGCTCTGTTATTTTATGCTATACACTTTGGTGCCAAAAGTTTTTTCATTTTTTGTTACTTGTTTTGTTTATTGTCAACAGATGAGAAGCACAGTGAAAAGTCTCGCTCAGTGTTTCCCCACTGCTATTGTGAGTGGGAGGTGCAGGGATAAGGTACATTTGATTTAGTCCTAATAATTAATAAAAATCTCTTAGTCCATCTATAAGTAACTTTTCAATAAGCTTTTTATGATTCTTTTTTTGTTGTTATTATTGTTTTTGAAATTAACTTTTTGGAATGGTACTACTATTGCTCTGCAGGTGTATAATTTTGTACAATTGGCGGAGTTGTACTACGCTGGAAGCCACGGCATGGACATTAAAGGACCGGAGAAAGGGTCAAAATACATAAAAGTGAGTTATATACGACAATATTAAATAATAATATATAATATTGGCACTCTATAATTTCCTCACTCTTAACTCTACTTTAGTTTTACTTCTCAATTTTCACCCTTTCTATTTGGTAAATACTTTTCACATGGTATTAATGTCTTCTCCCTTTCTCTTTCTCTTCTCGTTCTCAAGGGTGATGCAAAAGGAATTTTGTTCCAACCAGCCGCCAAATTTCTTCCTATGATCGACGAGGTTCGTCGTATCACCTTTGTTTGATCAGTTTGATAATATTACATCGATTCAGATTTGTGAGCATTAAAAAAAAACAAAGAAAAATAACCTTTTTTTGGGGTTGAATTTTCAGGTTTATAAAACCCTAGTCTACGAGACCAAGTCTACTCGAGGAGCTATGGTGGAACATAACAAGTTTTGTCTTTCTGTGCACTATCGGTGCGTTGATGAAAAGGTAATTTAATAAGTTCTAATATTATTATCTTTCAGTTTCACTGTTTACGAGCTTATGGGTCCGTTCACTTCGTTAATTTGAGTTTGTAATTTGAGTTAAGATGTGATTTTATGTGAGAGCTTTTTACTGTAACAAAAAAGTTAGATGTGATTATTTCTGATAACATTTTACTGTAACAAAACTCAAATTTTAAACTTAAATCGGTGAAATGAACGAGACCTATATATATATATATATTTGTTCAAGTATATGTATCTTATTAATATTATTATTATTATTTTTGTAACACGTAGAATAACTAGTCTCATCCAATAATATCCATGCTATGAAATCCACAGAACTGGGATCTTGTGGCCCAGCAAGTAAAATCAGTGCTGAAAGAGTACCCAAAGCTGAAACTTACGCAAGGAAGGAAGGTATGACGTGGCACCTAACTATTCGCCCTAGTCAATCTCCCAGTTATATATGCTTTTATTTTAAATCTTTTATTATTAGTTCTCTTATTTTCTTTTTCTTTTTTTAGTGAATTTATTATATGGGTATAAGTGAGAGATGTCTCACTTTCGATTGTACTTGTAATACAGGTGTTAGAGATCCGTCCCACAATCAAATGGGACAAAGGCAAGGCTCTTGAGTTTTTGTTAAAAGCACTTGGTGAGTTTGGTTTAATCAATATTTTTATTATTAATGTTTTTTTAATTTTTTTACTTTAATCATTATTGGGCACACATGATCCACTCCACAAAGTCATAATGAGAGACCTTTTTTTGGTTTCCGGGAATAATATGTAAATCCTAAATATTGCTTAAAAAAGAAGCCTGTCAGACCCCCCTCCTCTGATTATTTTATTTTTTCCTTTTAAAGTAATCATAAAAGACAAAAAAAAAAAAAAAATAGTACTTACAAATTACAATTATATTTTATCATCTCTAACTATTATTCTATTTCTTTTTTAATAGGATACGCCAACCGCAGAGATGTTTTTTCTGTTTACATTGGTGATGATCGAACAGATGAAGATGCATTCAAGGTATCCAATGTTTCATTATAAGGAATCATTTTTTTTTTTTTTTACTTTCTTTATTTTTATTTTTTTGGATTTTACAATAATTAAGAAAATTAGTTATTCTCTCAAGTCTTATTGAAGGTTTTTTTTTTTTTTATTAAGAAAATTAGTTATTCTCTCAAGTCTTATTGAAGGTTTTTTTTTTTCCCCCCCCCCTTTCTTTTTACTGTGTTATTAGATATTGAAAGCAAGAGGACAAGGTTTTGGCATTCTTGTTTCAAAATGTCCAAAGGACACAAGTGCCTCTTATTCCTTACAGGAACCAACTGAGGTAAAGTGACCATAAAGAAGCCCTTTTTCGTACTAAATTCTTTATTCTTCTTTATTGGTGTTTAATTTTTCTTGTTCTTTCTTTGAACAATTATTGATTTTTTTACTTGATTCTTTCTTACAGGTTATGACTTTCCTGCAAAAATTGGTGGATTGGAAACTCCAGACATTGAGGGGGCAGGCCATGCTGTAAATTAATTGTGTATTATATAATATTATATAATATAGGATATTGTATTATTTTCCACCCTTCTCAAAACTGTTTCGAGGGTGTATTAATCGGCTTATCATGTAATTTCTTATGTTCGGCTTTTGTAACTTCCTTGTATTATTAGGATCAGTAAGAGTAGAAAGAGGGGGACAAAGGACAAGAAAAGGGAAAAAGAAAGAATTTTTTTAACTTTTTCTTGGCCTGAAGGCCTTGTACATTTCTTCTAACCTGCTTTGCACAAGGTAAAATTGATGTAATTCTCCAAGTTATTTTCTGGAATGCAAAGATCTCTCTTTCTCATCACGTGTGTATGAACTTTTATATTTATAGATAGATATATGCACTAAGTATGCATGTTATATGCAAAAAGTTTTGAATAATTAATGAATAAAAAGTAAGAGCTAGAGTGGTTGCAAGTATACTCAAGCGGTACTTCCACACATGATATTTCCAAGGTTGACGTGTCGAGTTCAAATCTCCCTACTTTTAAATTCAAAAAAAAAAAAAAAAAAAAAAACAAATAAACAAACGAAACAAAAAAAAAAACAAAAAACAAAAAAAAAGTGAGGTAGAATGGTGGAGACAAAGATTATCAGGTGGATGCAAGTTGATAAAATGTGAACATCTTTATTAACCACGATGTGACCATTCTTAGGATCCTTCCAAATGACTAGGAAAATAATAAACTTCTTCACCAAATACCCTTTTTGCCATTTTCAAAAATGCAATTAAGATCAATTAATTTTCTCCCTTTGTTTTCGGCAATTTAAATAAGATCTTCATGATGATGTTTTTGTCAAACAGTGGAATATATTGGTAGTGAGGAGGATCACTTGAGAAGTAAAATAAGAAAATAGTTATAATACAACTAACTTTGTTCGTCAAAGCATTATATTATATTCAATCAAGTCTCGAGTTTATATCTCAACCTCAAAAAATAATATACAAGGAAAGAGGGACGGCTTTAACTTTGTGGTACTGTTCCATAAGGTTATTTTTTCAATGATTTTAGGTACATAGGGACTATGGTGTGGGTAAAGTTACAAGCTATATCTTTTTAAAAGTCTACTGATTTTTAACCAAGTTTTAATATGTGTATACAACAGTATATTCTTGCTTTACTCGAAATGTATGTTGCTTTTGAGCTAACTGTTGGTGGTTTTCAATCAATGACCTTTTTTGTTGAACATGCAGACAATAAGGTCTCGTTCAGTTCGTCGATTCGAGTTTTCAATTTGAATTGAGATGTGATTTTATGTGAGAGTTTTTAACTGTAGTAAAAAAGTCAGATGTGACTTTTCATTAGAGCTTTTAACTGTAACAAAATTGAAATTGAAAACTCAAATCGGTAAAATGAACGAGGCTTAAGACTGCTAACAATTAACATCGTCGTTCACCATAATGTACAGTAAGCTTCGCAATCAGGCTATTTTTTTCTTGAGAATTGTTATCCAACAGTTACTCAAGCTGTGGAGTTATAAGCCATCATCAACTAGGGCGAAAGACGGTGACGAGGTTTTATATTACAGGAACGCCAAACTAGGAGAGAAAATCAATAATTACACTCTCTCGATCATAAAAAGTGGATATAGTGGTTCTTAGGACAAATAATTAATAGAACTCAGTAATCTGCGGAAAGACGTGATCACTAATTCTGGAAAGAAAAATGCCTATGCTTTTTGTGTCTGAAAAGGAAAGGGTTTTAAATTGCATGAATGAACCCGTTACGAACTAGACTATTCTATGGATCGCGTATTTTGCAGAATCAAATCACCTATCCAATTTTAATGTCCTACATAGTGCTAACTAACCACATTATACCATGTCATTTAAAAAAGTGGAAATGTTTTTTTCTATGCTTTAATGTTTAAGTTCGTTAAATGATGCAACATGATACATTTTTGAGAGAAAGAGGAAAATAGGCCAAGATTTGAGATGAATTAAAATTAATAGGCCAATAGTTTACATAAATTAATAAATAGGTCAAATTACTGTTTTCGTTCATAACTTGTCTGGTTATGAACCATAACTTGACAAGTTATTGCTCATAATTGTTCATAACTTGTCTGGTTATGAACTATAACTTGACAAGTTTGTCCACAACTTATCTGGTTATGAACCATAACTTGACAAGTTATGGCCTATTAATTTCTATAACTAAAAATTGGCCTATATACTTTCTTAAACTTTTCATATTGGTCTATTTTCTACTATTTCTCTATATTTTTTAGATACCATTTGGCACATAAAAAATTGGATAAGTGATCTGAATCCGTGTAATTTTCAATTGTACAATTAATGCATATAATTGAGCAGATTGTGTGTGATCATGATTAGACAGTTAGTTTCAGGAAAAAGAAATATAAAAATATAAAAAGGATGAACAATAATTGAAGTAGGAGTACCTATATTGAGGTGGTAAAGAAGATGGTGTTTAATTAACTCGCCTTTATTTTTAGTAAAACAATAATAATAAGAATAAGAATAAACTTCCATTCCTAGTTTCCCTTACCATCATATTTAAATTCTTTTGATTTTTCAATTCAATGCACATGTCGTGATATCTTTCATGCATTATTAAGGCGCATATAAAAGTAAAACCGTAACCCCACTAAGAACAAAAAAAAAAAAAAAAAAAGGAAAGAAAAAAGAAAACGCATTCACAGTTTAAAACATACAACAAAGCAAGTAAGTTTTGAGGACCCCCGGTTGACAAGGAATCGATGTCCCTCTATTGAATTAATTATCTTATTTGTCGCATATCATGCAAACACTTAGTCAAACGAAGCAGTACTACTGAGCTCGATATTCAAGATGTCATAAATATAAAATCGTTTAAATAGTTGAAGACGACTAATTGTAAAAAATAAAAATCTCCTTGTGATACATTGTATACTTTACATAGATATTCTTTCAATTGACTATTAATTTCTTTATCATATAGCCAGTGCCAAGAAAAGGATACATACAAATTTTCCATTCCAATTCCTCGCATTATGGTTTCAACAAGAATAGTAATAATGGATCAATGATCAAGTAGAAAAGCTATTCATACAATTTACACAGTTTGATACTTTTTTAACGGATAACGAGTAACCAAAATAATAATATTTGTTCCATCTTTATTGTTTTACCTGATCAATAATTGGATTCCACGACCTTTTTCCTGTCAGATTTTTTTTTCTATGATTGTTAAGGGCCAAATTAATTCACTGCTGAAAGTCTACTCCCTTACTTCTGTTATCAGATTGCACAGGAAAACGAACTTTCTTATTATTATTATTTGAATGCTTATCTAGGGCTTCTACTATAGCTTGTTTATTGAAATATTCTTTGTTTGTAATGTTTAATATATATATATTTTTCACCATATTCAGCTGAACAATAATAGCTGCGCTTTGTCGCTTACCAAGTTATGTATACCAGCTGCCTCCTTTTTCACATACCGGGGTTCTACATACAACCTTTTCTCAGACAGGAGAGAGAAAGAAAAGATTTCAAAGAAACCATAAACAATATGCTTTTGAGATACCTTTTTTAATATATGCAGCCGACTTCCCTTTCTCCCATAAGTAGAGAAATGAGTTGGCAAACATATAAGCCAACTAATATAAAAGTCACAACAACAAATCATATACATTGACTGTATACTTTATACATGCCCTAAAATTTAAAAAGTCGTGTCATTGTTCTTTAAAACAATATTAACTGCTCAAAACTATATATATATATATATATAGGGCGCATAAAACTGCTTGATATATATATATATACACAATATATATATATATATATGTGTGTATATATATGTGTGCATTTATGTATCCTCGTGATTAATATATAAACATGAGGAAACAAAAAAAAATAAAAAAAAATAAAAAAAAAAACTATTAAGAAGATAGTAGGTCAGACTATGATCTATTGCTTACTGCGCAAAAACAAAATACCAACTATACAAAGTCTTAACCATTGGGTACCGAGATTTGAAACCCCACACTAAAGAACAAAAGAATATTATGCATAAGTCCTAACTTAATTTTTCATGTTTATTTATTTATTTATTTTTATTTATATTTATTTATTTTTACTTTACAATAAGAGGGGAAGAGTGAGCTTTTAGGTTAGGTTGTGAAAGTGAAACCCACCACCACTTCGAGAAGGGAATCTAACGTGGTTGAATGAGGAGTTGGAATCCACTTCGAAGGGGGAGGGTTCTCTTTTTTTTTATTATTTGATGTGAAGAAAAACGCATGGATTTTTGGAATAGGGACACTAACATGGATCCAAATCTTTGACAACCTCGGCTCTTTCGTACGTGGAAAGATGGAGTCCACTAGATATACAAATCCCCCCATCATTGGTGCCTTAACAGAATTAAACTATGTTCTTGCCAGCTTCAATTATTGGTCGGAACCCAAAGTATAAAATCCCAAATCCACTGTTATCCTAACTATATTTATCATTAATTATCTCAAACCCTCCCCATCTCTTTAATTTGTTTCCTCCCCACATAGAAAACTTTGGTAAAGGCCAACTTTTCTAGATCTTGTTTGTGTATTTTATTTTATTTTATTTTATTTTTACCATATTAGAATAAACAAAAAGCGTTTTAATACGTTTGAGAAGATATGGTAGTGCATAAATCCCTACTGTTCCCACCAACCCAAACCTTCCAAATAAACGTGTTATTTTATATTTACGTGTTAATTCTCTTTTTCTCTTTTCGTGCAACAGCCAGCCATATACCTATTATAAGCTACGATTCTTTCAAATACTTGGACTGCAGAATTGGGACTTATAAAATACAGCGAAGGAGGGGAAAACTTTGGTATGCAATTTTCGTCAGAAGTGCATGTTGGCAAGAGATGGCCTTATTCATACGTGTTGATTTCTTAACAAATAAGTGAAATAGATCTGTTACACGTGTGTTGCCCTAGGGAATGGTCCCGGCATTGAGGGTCGAGCCCAAAAAGAGTGTAGTGCGTTGTTATTGTCTTGGAATATATACATGTATGGAACCTGTATATATACACATACATATATATATATATATATGTATATGTATTTGTGCATACAAGGACTTTTAATGGGGTTTGTGTTTCGTGTACAATATTGGCTTATTGGATGAACACAAACTCTTTGGTCACATGGATTCCCATGTGACCCAGATGCCCTTGACATGGGGAACAAGTGAATAGTACCTTATGTGGAAATGGGTCATTGGTCGGCACCTGTCAGAAATCCTCTCCTGACTTTGTATGAAAGAGATTGGTGAGGCTTGGAACCAAAAATATGAAATAATTATTTGGCTGCGTATATGAAATAATTGGTGTGTGTTGTTTTTGAGCAATCGGTTGGACGCTGTACTTTCATGCGTGAAAGCAAAATTCGCCTCGATTAAATGGAGCACATCTTAATTGATACATAAAAAAAAAAAAAAAAAAAAAAAAAAAAAAAAAAAAAAAAAACCAACATCACAGACATTATTGAGATATATGTTGCAAGTGTTATCTAGCATTTTATGGGCATGGGGATGGCATTTCTACATTTGGTTAAATCTTTCGAGATAGATATAGATTTGGTTCTTAGAGGCTGTTTGCCATTTTTTCCTGCAAGCTTCTAAAGTTTGATGCGTGGTTTTTTGAGTTCAAAGTTGCTTCTATTAGCATTTGAAAAATCTTTTCAAATTTTTTTTGACATTCTAGATAAATTTGGAATCGAAAATTACAAATTGTGTTTGTGTGTTCTCTCAAAAAAACTTTTCTAAGAATACTTTAAAACTTTTGTCAAAGATTTGATATGATTTCATATAAATATTTTTATTGTAATATGTTTATTGCTTATTAGAAAATTTAAACTTCAAAAAAAAAAAAATTGTAGCTTTTGGTTTATCATTGACGCGCTAATTAAATGATCATAGCTTTTTCTTTCTCTTCTTATATACCACCCCGAAACATAAGGAAAAGCAATGAAACAAGCCACAAAAGGAATTTTTATGAAAGATTGCTTATTGGATTACCTGTAGAACCTATCTTAAATTAAGCTACCTTTGAAGGTCAAGAAAAAAAAAAGTACGAGAACCAAGAAGTTGATGAAGATATATAATCAAAATATGTTTATTTTTAAGTGTTTCCTCTCCTTTCCACCGGGAACCCTTTCTATAATATCTCCATGATGCAACTAGTACTGGTCAATCCTGTGCGATTATAAACTAAACAAAGACAATGACATTACATGATACAAAAAAAACTAGCCTGAGTCAGCTTTGCATCAGTCAATATTGCTTTCGGTTATATTTATGTGGTATCGTCTTGAAATTTGCGCATGCGATACAACCCTAATTAAGGAACAATGACTCTTTTTTTTTTTTTTTTTTTTTTTAAATTGTCAACAATAAAGAAAAGTTAGTTTACAACAAAAGAAGAAAAATGAAACATTGAATCCCGTTAATAAAATTAAGAAGCATATAAAGTACGTGTTTTCCAACTAATTAACATATCCATGTGCTAGCGCATGAAATTAAAGACAAAAAAAAGGAAAAAGAGAAAGAAAAAAAAAAAAAAACAGGTGGGAATCCCTTTTAAACAAAGTTATAAAGCTAGTTCAAGTGAAAAAGAAGATACTGGCCTGGCCTGTTCTATGGTGTCCACTGTCTATTTTTCTTAAAAATATTAATTTCGCAGTACACCATTAAAGTTTCCCTCCTTTTGCCCAACACTCTTTTTTAAGTACCACCTGCTAAAGCAACTTGCTTTATGTTCTGAGAAAAAGAAAATATTAATGTCTTATGCAATAATTGTCATACTTTCTTGCACTAACGAAGTAAGATCTTTTCCAAGAAAAATATTGAAAAACGGTAGGATATAGCCATGAAAGTGGATCCACCCATCTTTATGTATATGATACATACGCCCAATGAAGACATGCGTGCTTAGTCAAATATATATTAGATTATTGTCACGCTTACGTGACCAATAATACTACTCACGTATAAATATTTTACTCCATCGAGCGCTGTCAACCAATATTATTATGAAGACAACAGCTTATAAGTCACAATTATATACAATAAACTTCATTAGCAATATATATATATATATATATATAATAAACTTAACATTTTAAGTACAGAAAATCTGTATATTAATCAGTTATTCTTGTGAGTAAACAGGCACTCTCCATTGAACTTAATTTTCTTTTGTTACAGTGGAACTTTCCTTGGTAGGGTCTTCTACCGGTAGAGTCAGTTTCTGATCGAGATTTAATCAAAATCATATCAAATTAAAAAATATACAGAACATACGGTTTTTAATACATATATGACGGTTAAAAGTAGAAAACCATGGCTAAAGTTTTTTTTTTTTTTTTTCCTATTAGAAAACCTCCTTCTGTTATATAGTGAGTTAACAAAATGTAAAAAGATAACAATTTGTATTAGTAGGAAATATCTCTTACAATATTCTCTGCTCAAGATTATAGTTTCTCAGTGGTTTGTTCTAAGTTATTGACCTATGCTCCACACACATGCACAGTACAAAGGCACGTACTAGTTTGTCACAGCATTATTAAATTCTCGAGTTTCTCTTCTACAAAAGAATAATTTATCCAAAAATCTGACAACTTTAAAGGCATGAAAATCTTGCTCAGCTCTCGAGTTTTTTTTTCCCCTCTTTTTTAGGTGAATTGAAATACAACTTAATTTTCCAAACTTTTGACATTGAAAGGGATTGTGGCTAGTATCTATCTCATTGGTGTACGTCTTTTTTTACTTTTTATTTTTATTTTTACAGTACTTGGCTTCGATACTACCATATTATACACATATATACATAGAAAAATTGATATACACGCATGTTCATGAATGGCTAGCATCGAATACTGTACCATAGTTCGTGACCATTAAAGTATGTAGGTCTAAACCAACTGCGCATTCATCACTTTTTTGGGCCGGGCCTTCTTAGGTACCAAAGTTTGGCCCAGCTGAGCCTTAAAACTTGTGAGATGTTTATGTGAAGGGAGTTTTAATTATTGGACGCTAATTGGCATACAGACTGAATAAAGGGCAGATCCACCGGACTTTGAGAAAAATACTACAATCAAACCTCATGAATATTCAAATTAAAAAATGCAAGGGACCAACTTGTATATTAATTAATGGGACATGTGAATTATTATTTTTATATTAATGAGTGTTTAAATCATTATCACATCAATTAATGATAAGAGATTCCATCTATCAATAAAAAAAGACAACTCAGTCGTCACACATCAACTGGCACAGAAGAGTTGAGATTTGAGTTGGCGTCTCCAACATTATTCATTGAAATTTTGTTTAAAAAAAGTACGTGGTTGTCATGGTTTTATATAGACTTATTATTTAAACTAGGAGCACTTTTAAACAAGATATATACTTCAGGGGGATTATTGGTCTTTATTAAAAAAAAAAAAAAAGGTTACGGTATAATCTCTTTGTTTGTAGTGCATCATATTAAGATTGAATGGAAAACCTGTAACGTTTCTCCGAGAAAATGAAAGAGATGCAATTAACTAGAATTTTATTGGAAAAAAACACAATATTTCAATTATAAAAAAAATACAAAAAGTAAAATATATATATGTGTGTGTGTATATATGTATATGTATTAATGTTTGTATGTCTATGATTTCATTACCTCTCCACTAGTAGAGTTTCACGTATAGAGAAATGGAACATCTTTTTGAGGATGATATATTGCAAATCAAGGAAATGTAAACACTGATATATGGCCTCAAAACTAAAAGAAACTATGGTTGTGATAGACAATCAAATCCATCAATAAACTCAAATAAAACGCTAAAAAAAAAATGATATGTACCGAGTTTCGAAAACGGACACCCAAATGGAACAATCGACCACACACATTAATCTTTAGCAAAACCTTTTTCAATTGATGGAGAAATTTAATCCATCAAAATCGAGAGATGTGTGGCCTACACAAAACACTGCAATGAAACAAATCTAGCATATTAAAAACACAACCTAATACTAGAAAACAAGATAAACATCACACCTAATCAAATAAAAGCCATCGTTATTACAAACCACAAGACAGATTAAGAAAAACAATAGAAAAATCCCAAGCACCACTGACAAAACCTCTAGCAATGAGACGATCAGTGAAGCATGAGAGAAGCATAGTGTAGTCTTTGTGCCGCACGAACCACATTAGGTAAACCCCAAGCGCCATCGCTGAAAAACAACACCGTTGCACCGCAAGAATCCCGTCGCCGCACTGATCGAACCCTAGAAGTATTTTGACCGTCGGATATTTGATGCACCAATGATAATGCTCTAAACCAATGGCTAGCAACATCCTTCCCGCATTTGATCCACCCCAACGGAAGCTCTATTCTGCACACCACCCCGCACCACCAAAGCCTACTATTCCACGCACTTAAGAGACTGTCCCAAAACTTGCCATCCCACTTTCTTCAGACCTCTCGCCTTTCTCTCTTTTCTTCCTTCAGAACTTGGGTAGATATGTGATTCCATCTCATTAAAATACAAAATCTCGGGAGGAAAAAATTATCAAATTAAAAATGAGTTACCAGTTGATTAATGATGTATAAAAAGATACAACTTTGTAATAGGGACTGCTTTTTTTTTTTTTTTTTATTTAAAGTTTTACTTTGGATATTAAATTTTAATTAGTAGGCTGTTTTAGAAAGTGTATAAAGAGAGTAGATTGAAGGTGGTTTTAAACCCACCCTCGATTTAATTAAGGACGAACTTACACAAGTTTTTTAGAACGTTTATAGTACTTTAAGATAAGGGAACATCCATGAGAGAAGTTACCCATACAAGATGTACGCGCCACAGTACAAAGTACAGAAATAATCATAAATAAAGATTGTGTAGAAAGACAGAATAAATTAATCAATTAAATTGGGTCTCTAGCTCAACTATACCATTTCTCACCCACTAACCAAACAGAAAGATCTAATCATAATAAGCAATGGCATATAGCAAGCCCAATTTAAACAAGTTCACATAAATGTTTTGGGAATTAAGAAAAGAGACCTGTACTTGAACATAACCTTAATTTCTTGGCGATTGACATAATCTCCAATAACCTTGTATCATTTACTAAACTAATCAGATCATCATATTAATCACAATTCACAAAGCCACCAACTTGTTTTATCAGGGCTCGAACGTAGTCTCACATTCTTGCGAGAGAAGCTGGAAACCGCCATTAGTCCGCAATGCACTGAGCTTAAATTTGCAATCAACCAAAATCTCATTCTTCCAAATCTTCAGAAACCCTAGATTCATCGTAACCGGAACCTCCATTTTAAGAGCCAACGGAACCGGTAAATCGGACTTAGTTTCGTTAATACTCTTCTCCATTTCACGAGGCAACGATTTATTTCCATCTATGACGAGTTGTACAGTGGCAAAGCTACTTTCTTGTTGATACAACATTGGAAATTCGCCCTCGCCGACGTTCTTTTCTCCGAACAATAGGGTGGCGCTCCCACCTTTTTCATAGTAAATGCCGGTTCTCGAATTCGCGTTATTGGTTTTCAAATAAATGTCGTAATGTTTTGGGTTCGTAACTACGACATGCAAGATAGAGATCGTAGGGGCTTCCGGGCTTAAAGCGAAGAACAAGGTGGAAAGGGTTATCCCAATAAATATGAGGCAAAGAGCGAAAAGGATTATTCCCACGCACAATAACGAGCGAGGCAAACTAGGGTTCCTGCCTTTGGTTTCTGGATTACGGAAGCGCTCGGCAATTAGGGCATTCTCGGGTGGTGGTACGCGGTAAATTTGGTCCTTGGGGATTTGGATTACATAGGTCTCAGGACGGCGGGGTGGTGACAATGGAGGGTCGTCATTGGTTGTGTCAGGGTCGGCGGAGGCGGCCGGGACCCGCCCCTCCATGTGACAATGGGGGTGCGGTGCACAAGGGATTTTGTTTGTTGGTGAGTGTATATATTGATAATAATGAAGAGGGCAAAATTAATTGATTTCATGGAGCCGATTAAAGAGGTACAAGGAGATTAGGTTTTTTTTTTTTTTTTTTTTTCTTTTTTCTTTCTTTCTTTTTGTTCTTTTTAGAGTTGTTTAACAACTCGGTGATGACAGCGCATAATGATTCCGAGGTTTTTATGTTTTTTAGCTGGAATAATTGATTTTGTGCATCACAATTTTGGTTTCCTCTCTGTTCACTCAACGAACATCCTGTTTTTGGGTTCTTTTACCAGGTCAAATCACAGGTCAACAATTTATAGGAAATAGTTGCATGATCAGTTGGGCCTTCAACTTTCACAAATTTATCATCTTTCCGTAACTAGGTGTCATTGGAGCAGCTATATATGGTTTCTATTACATGTCTACGCTCGTTAGCGTTGGTCTAGGAGAATTTACAGGTCCATTTCAATGCCTTACGTTGTTCGTCAATCATCATATATATTCGTTAAATTCTTTAGCTGGTGGTATTCTTAGTTAATCTTCTAACCGCTATTTTCGCTGAATAATCTTGGACATTTTTTGATTCCTTTTTATTATCCAGTTTCTTAATCTACACTTTTTCAAAAAAAAAAAAAAAAAAAAGCTTTGATTGCTTTTAGAGATTTATCAGCTTCAATAACTAATACAATATTGATTTCTATAAGAAAAACTAATGCAGTTTTAATTGAACACGTTGAATATGATTAATTATGCGTGAACTTTACGTCGTTTTCTTGAAGATCACTTTGATCTCTGTATTTACATTTTAGTTCTTTGTGAGAAATAAAAAAAAAAAAAAGTTCTTATTAGTGGCCTCAGTGAAATAAAATTTTGGCTCCATTCAATCACAAGAAATAAACACTACAAGAAAGTGGTTTTTTAGCGCCGCAAAAAGTGCCAATGTTGTCGCTCTAAATTTTTTAGCGACGACATGTCGTTGCCAAATATTCATCGCTATAGATCTATCGTTGAAAATGATTTTGGCGACGACTATCCTGTCGTCACTAAAACTTCTATACAGCGAGGAAACTATCGTCACTATAAATTACCAGATCAGTCGACGAAAAATGTCGTCGCTATACAATGACGATTTAATTCAAATGTCATCGCTAATAATGTCTTAATAGCGATGACATATTTAAAAATATTGTCACTAATTGAAATATTTGTCAGAAATACGTATTTAATAGCGACGACATATTAAAAAATTTCGTCGCTAAAACGCTTCTACTTTTTTTTTTTTTTAAATTTTCTTATAGCGACAATAATATATATTGTTTTGAAATATAATTTTTTGAAAATATATATTTTTTAAAAATAATCTTTTATTTATTTTTATTTTTTTTAATATCTCTATTTTACTAATCACTTTTGATATCAAATGATTAATAAAATCTAATTTGTAACAATAAATATAATAATGATTAAAAACAACAAATAATCACATATCACATGAATTAATAAAAGCGAATACTAAATATAAGCCATATAAGTCATAGGTGATAATGTTAGAAGTTCAGATCAAGTACTAAACATGGAATGAAGTGTCTTATACTAGAGTAAAATAACTAGTCTCTAAAAACAAGAAACAACATAAATAACATCTAATGAGCCCCTAAGTCTGTTGCACCATTAGTATCATCATCGTTGGCCGGTGGTGGTGATGGTTGAAATGCACGTGGAGGGGGAGGGACAGGGATGTTTGCTTGGTTGAGGTGTGTGTACACCTGCTGAAGCCACTGACTATGCTCCTCATAATTAGGCTGCGGTTGCGGTTGTTGAGAATGCGGAGTATGTTCCTTCGAGACAGCGTTGGGCCAACTCCCTTCTTGTATCCTCACGTTGTCCGAGAACCTCGGCCATTATCTCCTCTTGAGTCAAAGCTATAAAGTATGAACCCTCATCTGTCTCTGAAGATGTCTGTGTGGCCAGATTATACCGACGTTCCATCTCAAGCTAGACATACATTAAAAAAAGATAATATGTATCAATAAAGTGTTATAGATAAAACTTACGTAAAAACATGAGACATGGTTCTCTAACTTACAAATTTTGCCTTAGCCTTTTCACTAGCCTAACCGTGCCCTTCACGGTAGTTCGTCTGCCGATAGTTTTCTATGATATCTCTCCCCTATGACACAAAGATGCATTTTAAAATTATTAAAAATGAAATGTGAATATATAATTAAATAAAGAAAACATTACATGCAAACTTACATGCTTGTGTCGATGTTGGACGAATAATGTCGATCCTTGATAAATGGCTCTCTTTGATTGTTTTCTATTCGCTGAGTTGGTTGCCGACTTAATATTTTAAACTATGGTATTAACACTTGAAATTAGAATGAGTATCTCAATCATTATTTATTTTCTCTTGATTATCCTAGAAGGAAGCTTGAAAATGCTTTACTTACAAAAAAAAAAAAAAAACAGAGAGATTTTAGTGTGGACAAAGCCATATGAAAACGTTTTTTTAATTAATTTTCTAAACGTCTTGGAAAGTACATTATTCAAATATGATCAGAAGCTGAAAAGCGACACAAAATTATACATGTCCTCTGTTCAAACAAAAATAAAAAAAGAGAGTTTCTAGAAACCATTTTCTCATGGTATAACCTAACAGAGTTTATTTTGTATCCGAACAGCCAACTATGCTTCATCTTGCAGTTTCTCAGCCACAATATGGACACAATTCTTCAAGATAATTATGAGTCGATTTTTGAACAAGTTTTAGTATTGCAAATACCTTCGGAACTATAAGTAGCCATGAAATGGTCCACTATGAATAGAAGATAAAAGGTAATAGTTTGCTATGTTTAAACCGAAAAATTACGTGATGAAAAATATCTCGAAAAGTAAGGTTCTAAATCGTTAGATTTTCATTATATTTTCTGAAATTATCAATATTTTATTCTATTCTCATATGATTTTAATGTAACTTACTCGTCAACCTATGACGGAATATTCTGTTTGAGTAAGTGAAGCATATTAAATAGTACAAAGTTGTATGTTTAAAAGTGAATTCCATTGTAGATATTAAAATGTCTCTTTTTACGTAGGTGTTATAAATAATATTATTTCTGTAACATTGGTGATTAACTATAATGATTATGTGCAAAAACGTTAAAGTAAACGTGCAGAGAAAATAATGAACACCAGGCATTAGTATCGCAGTTCGGTGCACATACCCACATCTGCAAGGTCACGCTCTGACAGTGAACAATCCACTAAGTCTCAAGATTATAAACACCAATCAGACTTATACACCTAAAGACTCCCTCCTTGATGTTGTCGCCGCTGTGTCGAATCTCCTTAATGGCATTGTCCAGAGAGCACCACTTGTCTTCAAACTGCACTGCAAAATCCCATCGGCTGGCAGTGCGCTTTCTCCTGAAAGCTTTTAATCCCTCTCCCGAAGGTAGAAATTAATCACGCTCAAAGCTCTCAAGCTCACAGTCTTTTTCTTTGTAGATCTTCTATTCAATCCCTTATGGAAATGAGCTGTAAAAAGAAATTGTAACATTTTCAAGCATGCGAAGATTTTCAAACCTTGTAGTAAGGATTTGAAGCTTTGATAATCTGACGGCAACCGTACCCTCATGAGCCATTTGTAATATCTCCCAAGCGTCCTTATCTGATTTACATCTTGAAATGAGCTTAAATTGATCGGCATCCACTCCGTTGAAGATGACATTCAGTGCTCTTGAAGATGGCATCTGTAACACTGGTGATTAACTATAATGATTATGTGCAGAAACGTTAAAGTAAACATGTAGAAAAAATAATGAACACTAGGAATTAGTATCGCAGTTCGGTGTGCACACCTACATCTGCGGGGTTATGCTCAAACAGTGAACAATCCACTAAGTCTCAAGATTACAAACACCAATCGGACTTATACACCTAAAGACTCCCTCCTTGATGTTGTCGCTGCCGTGTCGAATCTCTTTAATGACACTGTCCAACGAGCACCACTCGTCTCCAAACTGCATTGTGAAATCACATCGGCTAACAGTGTGCTTTCTCCTGTAAGCTTCTAATCCCTCTCCCAAAGAACGAAATCAATGACGCTCAAACCTCTCAAACTCACAAACTTTTTCTTTGAAGATCTTCTATTCAATCCCCTATAGAAATGAGCTGCAAAAAAAATGCCTTAATAATGAGGCTTCACAACATTCTCCAAGAATTAATTCAACTTCAATTTGAATATCCTATACTTTTCCACTATTCTCTCTTGACAAATTACTCACAATTATCTCATATATATATATATATATATATTTCCCAAGGATAAACCAAGCTTCATTTGGTCATTCTTGTACTCCACGTGATTAGTTTTCCTCCTCTATTAATTCGGATTTATCAACCCAAATGTGCTGTTCTTTTTCATGTAATTATCTATCATAATCTCCTAATTTAAATACCTCAATCATATCAAAATTATCTTTTCTTTTATCAAATAGAACTTATCCCACGCTACAACAAAATAGTCCTTTTTATAACGGTTAATTATAGCATTTTTAAAAAAACGTTATATTGCATATATGTAATAGCGTTTTAAAATAGTTATCATATATATTTATATATATCTCTAAAAATATCATGAAATTTGAACGGTTTTTTTAATAGGCTGTTTAGTTCGCTGATTCGAGTTTTTAATTTGAGTTAAGATGTGACTTTATATGAGTTTTTTACTGTAGTAAAAAAATTAGATGTGACTGTTTTTGAGAGGTTTTTACTGTAACAAAACTCAAATTCTAAATTCGAATCGGTGAACTGAACGGTGCCTTTGTTCATTTCTCTAATTCGAGTTTAGAATTCGAGTTTTGTTACAGTAAAAAGCTCTCAGAAACAGTCACATCTAACTTTTTTACTACAGTAAAAAATTTTCACACAACATCACATCTCAACTCAAATTAAAAACTCGAATCGGTGAAGTGAATGGTGCCTAAATATATGTAAACACAAACATTAGAAGCAAAGTTGGGCGGGGAGTGAAAATTTTTTCCTTCAAATTGAACGTTTCCCGCTCATGTGCCACATTGTGCTTTTTTGGGTCTGTTTAATTTGTGGCAGAGTGGTGCTAAGTCACACAGACGAACAAAGGAACAGAAAAAATCCCCAAATTCCCACTTCCCCTCCACTGTCGAAGAGGCGTTTACCCGGCCAAGGAAGAAGAAAACCTCACTCGATCCTCTCTTTCCCCTAAATTTCCAGATTTCCCCGTGCATTCTTAGGAAGAAAGATCGATACTTGATTTTGTGAAGACTGGGTTGTGTAAGGAAGATCGAAGGCACGTGAAGCGCTGTTCCTACGCCAAGCTCGGTTACTAGTATTATCATTCGATGTTGTGTTTTAATGGCGGATTTATGTTTCAGTTTTTGCTCCATTGGTTCCAGTTATAGGGCAAAAACAAAAAACGTTCTGAGGATTACGTTTGGAGACCCATTTTCCAAAAAAACAAAATTAAGACCACCGATTTTTCAGTTCTTCTGATCTGAGACCCATTTTCCAACACCACCTCGCCTGATCTGATTTCTGCATCTCCTCTCCTCGCCTAATCTGATCGTCCAACTGTGGCAAGCGTTTTCTTGATCGGCGAATATCCGGCCCTCCTCCCCCAAATCTAACTAGGTATGGCCCTCCTTCAGGTGTTTAGCTGGTTCTTTTTTCTGATTTTCTGATCATTTGTGCATATTTTCTCCCAATTTGTAGATCTGATTACTTGTGATTTTGAAGGAAATTTTTGTTAATTTTTTCTGTTATTGATTTCCCATCCGTAGTTTCTGTAGATTTGATTGCTTGTGAGGCATGATTTGATTATAGTCTGCTACTGCTTCTTATAGGCTAGCTCGATGCAGAGTCGCTGACTCTTCCTTCAGTGTTTCAAAATCTCAAATCACAATCAATTAATTTGGCCAGATCTCTTAGTAAGGTAAAATTTTGTCTTTCAAGTTTGTGATTAATTTTACGGCCCAAATATATATGTATTTTCTTTCCAACTATGGGTTTTACATTTGTGAGTGTTAGATTCATCTTTATTTTGCATACTTAAGAAGATACATTTGGTGCAGGCTGGAAATTTTCTAGATGCCGCACAGGAATGTGAAAACTTGAAAATAGAAGGTTTGTGTATAGTGTGACTTGCAATTGTACCTTCTTTCGCTTTACAGCTAAATAACAGAATGTAATATCTAGTAGTGCCAGAATGTAATATCCTTTACCGCTCTCTTAGGAGAACAATGCATATCTGGTCTCAACTTTTTCATCTTTGAATTTCTTTTACATTTAACACCAAGGTGAGTTTATAACCTTTTGAGTTTGGAAGTTTTGGGAGTTTACTGCTGGTGTTTCTGCAAGGCAGTAATACTAATCCTATACTATTGCTGCTACCTGTTTTCTTTTTTATTCTCCAGTTCATGACTCGTTCTCTTTTTGATTGATCCAGGAGAATTGCTTAGTTATGTTATATTAAATTTGGAACTTGTTTCCTTCACTTTCTGATTTATTATATTCTCTTATTTGATGTTTAAGGATTGCTTGATGCAGAAGGTCTACACATATATGCTTTATCCTTGTGGAGACTTGGTCAAAGTAACTTGGCCCTCTCTGTGGTCAAAAATCTTACTGCTAGTGTTTCTAGTATGGAGCACATTTATGCGGCTGCCTCTGCTAGTTTTATCACTTGAGTGAGATTTAGGAATATGGTTCAAGTCCGTATTCGTTTCTCTGTTCCGGCATTCATGTCCATTCTCGTATGTTTTGAGATCTGTACGTGTGTGATTTTTTTGTTGATTTTTGGGGTTTTTTTTGTTCTGTTTTTGTTTGAATCGAAACTATAGGGTAAGGGAACGGGAAGTTTCGGTAAGAGAAGGAACAAGACCCACACGCTCTGCGTGATGTCTGGCCGCCGCAGTTTTGGGAAGTTACTGTAATCCGAAATATAGAAAATACTCGTGTAGATGAGAGAGAAGATAATAGAGTTTTGGCAGCGACATGTAAGGAGACTATTTCTCGTCCTACTGAAGCTGAGGGTAGCATCAACGTGCTGAACACGGATGAATCTAATGATAGAGTGAGACCCAGCAGCGTAAAAGTTCCTCATATGGTGAGTTCTCTGCTAAAATACACTGAGAGCTCATACTTTCAACCAAAAAAAAGAAAGAAGTTTCAAGAGCTCATGCCGTGCCAACCTTGCAGTTTTAGGAAAGTGTTGCTTTTATTCTCATGGCATGTCAATTTGAATTTTTAAGTTTTAAGACAACAAGCTTTTTGGAGGGGTTGCATGACACTTCCATTTGGATACAGGTTGTGAGTGAGGAATCCAATCAATCATTTTGAGCTCCTATTGATGATACTCAGGTTCTCCTTGCGTCTTTTCCTTGCTAAAATAGTTTGAGTGGGCTTTGCCACTCGCAAAATAATTGCACACTAGAATTAATCACCCGTTGTATATCATATTGTAGGAGTTGTTTTCTGATTCCCAATCAAGTGACTCGAAAAATGAGGCACCAAGCAGTCCTTTGGAAGAGATTTTTGTACCGTCAGAACTTGTAATGAACTTACAGCTTGACTCTGCACCTCCTGGTGATGTGTAAGTTTCCATGTGTTTATGGTGAATTTCTGCCATCTTCCAACCAAAATGCATCCATTAACATGTTATCCACATGCTGTGTTTACCTTAGTTTCTTGTGATTCATGCGTGTGTGATAAAATTAAGGCCTCGTTCATTTCACCGATTCGAGTTTTCAGTTTTAGGTTTCTACAGTAAAAAGCTCTCAGAAAATGTCACATATAACTTTTTCTGCTACAGTAAAAAGCTCTCATAAAATGTCACATCTCAACTCGAATTGAAAACTCGAATCCGCGAAGTGAACGAGGCCTAAGGTTTTATGTTAGATTGTAGTGGTGTTTGTTTGGATATAGATAGAAATAATCACCATTCAGGAGCTTGAAGATGATATCCCGTTGTCAATCCGACATCAATGATTTCTTACTTGTGTTGTATATGCAGAAAACGTCACAACCTTTTGCAGGTAAAATGCGGTAAGCAAGCAGGAGCATTTGCATGCTTGCTTGATGAAGATGTAAGTCACATTCTTGGTTATCTCTTTGACTTCAAATTCATGCCATCGCGTGCAATACTATTTGGAGATTTGGAGTGTGTCAGACTCTATGTTGTTGTGCCAATGGATTTCATAGTTTATTGTATAAATTATCTGATGTTATTCAAGGCTCTCTTTGAAGGTTGTTTGTTAATATGATTTACAATCGTATTGTCCCTTGCTACACATCAAATAATATCCACACTTTCTAGTTCCTTTTACTTATACAAAGTATTCTTCATTAGTTGTATGGTTTATCTGTTTTTTTCTTTTTGTGCTTCATTAGTTAATCAATTTATATGTTTTAATTAATTAATTGGATTAATTTTGTGATAGGTCAATAGTTGCTTTGCTACAGGAGATTACCTTTTTGTTGGAGTATTTTGTCAAGATGGATTATTTACTTAATCATTTCATTTGGCTAGACGTTTTGGATACTTTGATATCTCTAGCTATTTCTCTATATTCTTTACTTGTTTTTAATGTTAAAGTTGTGAACAAATGGTGTGACTTGTGTTGTAAAAATCTTATTGTCAATTTTGTAGATACTGATAACAATTATTATATTCAACGTTTTTATGTTTTAATTTGAATTTTCCTATTTGGATGTAAGATGTTGCCCAAAATTACCATTTATTTGAATGAATTTAAAAGGATATCAATAATAATTTTAAAAAGCTACAAGAGTATGAACATAACAAGGTAAAAAAGTTATTAATCTGTATCGTAGCCATGCTAAATAGCTGCAAGAGGTTGAAAATAACTTGTCTTAAACGCTATAATACCTTAATTCTATAGCGCTTTCCATAACTCTTAAAACGCTATGTTTTTTTAGGACTTTTAATAGCGCCTGATGTTCTAGTGCTCTTAAAAACGCTATT
Source organism: Morus notabilis (assembly GCF_000414095.1). Lineage (NCBI taxonomy): Eukaryota > Viridiplantae > Streptophyta > Magnoliopsida > Rosales > Moraceae > Morus > Morus notabilis. The sequence goes on along the minus strand of NW_010363371.1, from coordinate 73,346 downwards.
GCTAATGATTAATAGCGTTTTAGTCAGCTATTGATATTAATATTTGTTGTAGTGCCAAATCTCTAAGGATTTTTATGATTTTACAAGCAATCAAATCTTCTCAAATCTTCTTTATAAACTCTAGTTGCTAAAAGTACATTTTTTGAATTTTAATAATTAATATCAACAAATTGCCAAGTCCTAACATATATAATTATCAAAAGCGACCTAGATATATATGATTATCAAATGTGTACCTATATGTCATAGATAGACCATGAACTAGAGGATTATTTCCCTGCGAATGATCATAGTTGAATGTTATAATATAAAGGTCCCCTTCCTGACTTAATTGTATTGTTTTATTATAGGTCAAGTCATCGGTAGGTGAGTTGTGGATATTGATGTATTAAGAGAAGAAAAAAAGAAAACGTAACAAATTTCAGTTCGAGTGGATCAAAATGGCGAGTGCTTGTTCTGCTAAGGGAAACATGTTTACAGTGTTGAGCATTGATGGAGGTGGAATTAGGGGCATAATTCCAGCCATTCATTTGGCCTTTCTTGAATTCAAGCTTCAGGTATATACATGTATCTATATATGTACACACACACACACACACAGATATATAATAGCTTGTACTATACACCTCAATCTTTCTTTTTTAGTATGTTTTCTTAGTATATGTACATAACAAGAAATGGGTACTTGGATTTTTTAGGAATTGGATGGTCCCAATGCAAGAATTGCAGATTACTTTGACATAATAGCCGGAACAAGCACTGGTGGATTAGTCACCACCATGCTTACAGCTCCCAACAAGGACAACCGACCCATGTATGCTGCCAAGGACATCCCGGGCTTCTATTTGGAACACTCCCCTAAGATTTTCCCTCAGAGACGGTAAATTCTAATTTATTGATCATCAGCTATATTTGAAAGTGTCGTGTGTCTTTTTCTTTTTTTTTTTTCCTAATCATTACATCAATGAAAAAAATATGCAAAACCGACCGAACTTAATAAAGATTTGATGGTTTCAAAACAATAAGGTTAATTCTGTTGAACGTCTTTTTTCCCTGTACTAATGTGAGTATGGATTCAGCGGAAATAATTTCTTGACATCGTTAGCAAGTTTCTTTGGGACGGTTATTGGGCCTAAGTATGATGGAAAGTACCTGCGTTCCATGACCAACTCACTTCTAGGCGATCTGACTTTAAAGGAGACTTTAACAAATGTACTCATACCAGCTTTTGATGTCAAGCTTCTCCAGCCTGTGTTCTTCTCCACTAATGACGTATGATATAATTACTAAAATTATTATCTAGTTATATTACATGTTGGAATATTTTGGAGCTTAATAGATCTCAATTAATACGTAATAAATTATGTGTAGGCAAAAGAAAATGCTTTGAGAAATGCTCGACTTGCAGATATTTGCGTAGCAACCTCTGCAGCTCCCACATTTCTCCCCGCGCACTTTTTTACCACTAGTGATAAGGACGGAAAGACTCGCTCTTTTGACCTTATCGACGGTGGAGTTGCCGCAAACAACCCCGTAAGTAAAATTACCATTTTGACCCTGTTCTTTATCCCTATTGAATTATGTATTAAAATAAACTAAATCCTAATTATCTTATTCTTCACCACTATAGTTGTATAATTTCTCGTGCAAAAGTGCTTTTAGGAGTTCCAAAATAATGCTAAACTGAGCCTACTAGTTTTGGGAGAAGATTTCAAGTATGAAAAATGTTCACACTCAAGGGGATAATTATGATAAAATTAGAAATTATCATGTGAAACTATACCAACAAGGGTAAAAATTGGTTAATTCATGTTGTTTTTCTAGCTCTGAGGAAGAGAGAGCTGAGGGCTTTTTTTAACTTTTTTTTTTTTTTTTTTTTTTTTTGAAATGTTTGTTAAGTAATTCAAATTAACAAAATTTTGAATCTTGTCTATAATGGTCAAAAGACAATGTTGGCAATAAACTACATTTCCAGAGGAATAGCGATCAAGAATGAGGAGTTCAATGACATGAAACCTATGGATGGAGAAAGGACCTTAGTGCTATCACTAGGCACAGGCACACCAAAGAATGAAGAGAAGTACAATGCAGCCATGGCCTCCAAATGGGGTGCGTTCAGTTGGGTGTTTGAGAATGGCAGAACACCACTCGTTGACATTTTCGCCGATGCAAGTTCAGATGTCGTTGACTTTCATGTCTCCACTCTCTTCCAATCCCTTCGTTGCAAGAAAAACTATCTCCGGATTCAGGTATTCTAGTTAGAATTTGATTACCGAGTTTGAAAAAAATTGTGCGGTTTTGTGTACTGATTTTGGAAATTAATGGCTAGGATGATACATTGACCGGAAATGGGGCATCGGTTGACATAGCGACTCCACAGAATATGCAAAGTCTTGCAGAGATCGGGAAGAAGCTTTTAGAGAAGCCGATTTCGAGGGTGAATCTGGACACCGGTAGGTATGAGGAAATAAAAGGAGAAGGAATCAATGCAGAGGCTCTTGCCCACTTTGCCAAACGTCTCTCAGAGGAAAGGACACTCAGACGTAAAAACTGAAACTAGTTCGTTTGGTTCGAATAAGAAAATAAACAAGTTTTAAAGAAGTGTGATTTCTCGTTCGAATAAGTCTTCATGATCGGTTGGTGTTATTTATCTTGTATTAGTTATAAAGAAGTGTGATTTCTTTCACGTTTTGTCATGAGACAATCAAAGGTATTTATATATGTATATATAGCAGATGGCCAATATTCCTAGACCTGGTGCAGCCGTCTGACCACACACACACGCAGACACACACACACACACACACACACACACACACACACACATATATATATATATATATATCTATGTATATATAGCTATTTTTTTGTCTCGTCATTTTCTTGCCTCTTGTTTTTGGCAGGCAAGTAGTAAAACAAACAAGTAATTAAGAACTAGCCAATTATCACACACACACACACACAAAACTAAGGCCAACCATAATGGAAGACAGCCAAACAGCCAAAACAGAACAAAAAACCAACAGAGGGCAGAAAATCCCAAAGGAGGCATAGAAAGAGCAAAAAGAGCTCATCTACCTAAGTTATGTGGCAACGATATTGCAGTCCATAATAGAAAAAAATCATGATTAAAACACAGACATAAAACCCTTTAATTTTAGCGTTACAAAACTGGAAATTACTTTTTAACCTCCTCTTTAATTTTTTCTTTCTTGAATGAATACTCTTCATTGTCCATAGAATATGGATTTTTTTAAGTTAACCCTTATGTGTGTGTGTCATTTTTTTTAAATTTTTTTTTTTTCAAGTCATGTTTTTATTGGTCATGTCAAAAGGGCTATGTTTGCCGAAATCAAAAGATATTTTGCAGTAAAAATGGATCACTCACAAAACGGAAAGAAATGCGTCAAACCTTTCACTCCTTCTAATAGGATAAAGCCGGCAAAAGATTTTATAATCCAAAGATTTAATTATATGCGACAATATGCGACATTAACTAAACCATACATAGGAACATCATCGCCATAAGCACTCCTCTGTTTTATAACAAGAATTTATTGGAATACTCACCAGATTATTAACATAATGACATGATTATTCTAAGTCTAGCTAATTTATAAGTTGACCTTGAGTGAAAAGAAAAAAGGAAAACGATTGTACATTTATGCAAAATGGAGTCTCCCAAAAGCTATATGTTGAGGGTGAAGAAGCAAGAGCTGATCAAGATTAAGGAAGAACTAAAGAAAGCCAAAGAAAACGCCACACAATCATGGCTGGACTCTCGTCCTCTGATCGACGACCTCGAGACGCTAAAGTCAAACCTCGAAATTTCGAAAAACAAAGTTTTTATTTTCTCCAATTCTCACGTCTCAGAGCTCGAAAAGGAGCTTGAGACGATGAATGCGGAGATCAAGTCAAGGAAGGAAGAAGAGCTCGAAGCGACGAAGAAGGCCAACGAAGTAACTCAGGCTCTAGACCAACTACGCGAAGAGATGGAAAGCTTGAAGCGTTTCACGGGCAACAAACGACAGAAGAAGTTGAAACTGAAGCGGGTTCTGAGGCTGCAGAGGCAAAGACTTCGGTCGTTGCAGTTGAGAATAGAGGCTGCACGGAAAGATATAGAAGCGTGCGGCGAATCCCGAAAAGAAGCGCTCCGGTATTTGAATATTGCCCCCGAAACGATAATGGAAAAGGAGGGTGTTGATGATCATGGTCAAGTTCTATTAGTACTCTCTCATGAAGAGTATATGGCTCGGAAGAAGAGAGTCGACGAGGAGAATTCACTAGCGGATTGGCGTGTTTCGGTCTCGGTGGAGCAGAAGATGGAGGCCGAGAAGAGCCGGGACTTGGCTAAGGCTAAACTGAGGGAATTGAAGTTATGGAAGAGGGCGAAGGGAAGAAGGGATGTTAGAGAAAGTGAAGGAGATCATATTGATATTGAAAGAGTTGTGGTTGAAGAAGAAGAAGAAGAAGATGACAAAAGAGAGGTTACGGCAGTTATTTCCATTGCTCAACCTAAGAAGGAAGATTTCCAAGTACCCGAGGTGAGAAGATCAGCAAAGACTACAAAAACGAAGAAGAAGAAGAAGAAGAAGAAGAAGATGGTTAAGGAAAAGAAGAGATCCATTTTCTGGCAAATGAAGCAGTGTTTTGTGCTAAACATAATTAGAAGATTGTTTCGTTGAATCAGGGTATTTACCTAAAAGTCCTCAACTTTTCACGGTTTGGAAAACTGTTCCCTTGGTTTAATTTCGATAAAGTAATTTTGAATTCAATACGTGTTGCAAAGTGTTCCTGAATTGATGATCATTATTAAAATTTAGATGGAAACACTCTCGTCATCTCGTGTATGTTATCATTTGAAGAAATAGACTTGAATCAGTACATCATGTCTTATGCATATAAGAAAAATTGCGTTGTATGCCACAAAAATCTAATAGCATTACATTTATATGATCTAATTTTTCATTATCTTTGTTGATTTTGATATTGTATCAGACTATTTTCTGAAACCAGTTATGTCATTTTTATGGAGAAGAAATAAGTTAAGCCTATTGGCAGAGTTTTTACTTTTGCTTTTAGTCAGTAGAATAAAAAAAGTAAAAGCTATGATTTTTTAGTAAGTGTTTGAAACAAAGAGCTTAATGGATCAAAATAATTTTTAAATTTTTTAATAAGTAATAAAAGTATTGGAATTAAGTTTATAATGCCTTAATTAAACTCTAGTACAAGTATCAAACTCTATTCAGAAGTACATTTTTTAGAAGCTACAATTTTTAACTTTGACTATAAGTTATTCTGAAAAGTTAAAATACTTTTAACAGATCATACAAATACTTCCAAAAGCAAGTTTTGGACCTAAGAAATCAAAAGTAACTTTCAGAAAGTTCTCCCAAACAGGCCCTTTGTCTAATATCTTACTATGATATATTTTGATGAATTAAGTGCTATAAATATATTGGGTGATGTAAATATAAAGATGATATTTTTTAAAGGATATTTTTACAATTCTCCCTATATATATGGGTGCGTAATTTCAAATTTCAACATCTTTCATCCATTTAATGGTATCACGCAACAATATTTATAAAAAGTTCATGAAACGATTTGTCAATTATTTATTCACTAAAAATTCAGAGAACATACGCGGTTAAGAGTACCCCAAATCTTAATTAATTTACCCTAAATCTTAATTTATTTATTTATTTTTAATAAGTCCGCTTGGCACCCCAGGTTTTGAACCTGGACTAGCCCCAGATGGCAAAAAAAAAAAAAAAAAAACTTTTTTCATGATGGATCTATATTGATAATGCAAGTCTTTAAATATTATATTATGTCAATATCACATTTTCATAAAATATACAGAAATTTATGAAAATCTAACAATTTAGGAATAAGATATATACACATATATATATATATATAAATATTCAATGCTACTAAATATTTAATTTATTGTAGTTTAACGTTTTCTTTTTCTGAAAAAAAAAGGATGAAGTCGCGACATAACAAAGTCCTCTGCGGGTGCTATAAATTGGAGTACTTTTCACGTGGGCAGCTACTAGAAAAATCAGTTAATGAAGACAAAAAAAAAAAGACCATTATGGCTGCTGGACTATCGATCGGAAGCTTCTGCAGCTTTGACTTATACAAGAACTTTAGCAATATTTCAGGACGACATGGCCTTCAAATGTTGGTATTTCTGTAAAAATCAATGTAGAAAGAGATGAAGAATTATATATGAAGACGTTGGTATTTAATTACTGATCACAAAAGGTTATGAAGACGTTGGATCTTTGACAAGAACACCATTTTTTTTTCCCTTTTTAATCGAGAGTTATTATATGTGGTAAAATACTAAAAAAAGAAAGAAAAAAAAAAAAAAAAACTACGGATAGGGGTAGTTCCAACAGTCATATTCAATTTCATCAAGTTCTGTGAACTTATCATCTTATTCATACTCTACCATAAAATTCTATAAAGTTAATATTTAACGTAAGTTTTGTTTTGTTTTGTTTGAAGTTGTTGGGTCCCGTAGAATCGATGGTGACGATCGAATTCTAGAAGGTTTCGGCATTATCTCCAACGATGTGTGACGATCGAATGTGCTCAATCAAGCTCGAACAACATTGTATTATTGTACCATTTTTTGTTGCCAATAAACCATCATGGGCTCTTATACAACAAGCAAAACAAGATATAATAAACCATCATGGGCTCTTATACAACAAGCAAAACAAGATAAATATCCGAAAAAAGAAACAAAGGAAAAAAGAGACAAAAACCTGTATAAATTTGAATTTTTAATCTATTAATTAAATAATTTAGTTAAATAATTTTATCAATTAAAATGGTATTAATTAAGAATAGGGATAAAAATTTAAACCCTTAAACTCTATAAGTAAGTTCAACAATTTTCTCACACAAAAATAAGAGATTAATTGAAATATTGGTGGGATCAGGAAATGTTAAATAGTTGATATATAGAAAAGGGTATTGGGCTTGTGGGTACTGTTTCTCTGGGTTTTATATTCTAAGGGAAGTAATCCAAACTAAACTAGTAAGTGATTCACGAGTGGGGAAAACACTCAAAAGGCTTGGTTAGTAGCGAAAGCTTATATTAGATAAATAAAATAAAATAAATAAAAGGGAATAGATTTATTTCAAAATTGTTATATTTCTCATGAATAAACAACGAGACTGAAAGTTTAACTAGAAAAGGTCACAGATGCTTACATTTAAAAATTGTTAAGATTTCTCATTAATTTGGGAAATTTTAACGAGTCGAGTTAATTTGCCGAATTGAAACCTGGAGCTATTAATATCTTCACAATTATCTCAACATTGACGTAATTTTTAAAAGAGGTTAATGTTCACTTTATTTTATTTCAGGAGAAGAGTTGTTCCTTCTAATGATTTGCCCTTAAAAATAACTTGATTAATGAAAGCATATTTTTACCAGGACTAGTTTTTAGTATAAGAAGAGAATTCTTTACCACTTGAGAACCGAAAGTTGGTTAGAGTGGCCCCTAATACATAAGGTCATCTCCAACCCAGTGCTACTTGTGCGCTGGGTTGGCCTCATCTGGCATGGCCATCTCCAACCCTGCGCTACATCTGTGAGCCAGCTTGTCAGGGCTGGCGCACAGCTACAGCACCGCCCCCATGGGGCGCGGCACTGGTCACGCGCTATAATAGCACTTCTTTTTTTTTCGTTTTTATTAGTTTAAAGGCCAAATGTTTTTTAAAATTCTTAATTTATTCCCTAAATTTATAACAAAAACAATTATTTTTTATCCCAGTTTTCTATTTTTATGATTTTTGTTAAAGCATTTTGTTATAAAATGAAGCAAAATTAATATGTTCAATGCAAAAACTAAATTACATATATTCATATTCTAAAAAAAAATTACATATATTCATAAATTAAAAACCAAACATTGATACATAATGCATAAATAAGAAAAACATAATGTTAAAAACCAAACGTTATTTCTTGGAGTTGGTCAAATAATAATTCATTTTATTGCATTAATAGTAATTTATATTTCTTGGAGTTGGTCAAATAATAATTCATTTCATTGCATTAATAGTAATATATGTGCATAATTGGTGAAATTAGAATAAATTTAAATTGTTGGGAATTATATAAAAAAGAATATACTGAGAATATTCCTTGTAGAGTAATGTTTAGTGTAAATAGATTGGAGATAAACTTTTTAAGTGACGTAGTAAAATTACTCTATTTCAGAGATAAAACAACTCTAAAATAAGAAAATGGGTTAGATGGCCTAAGGAGACGATTGGTTCATGGATTAAAATCATGTGATTAGAACCATTTTCGATTTACGTATATTTTTTATGAGAAAAAATATTATAATAAATCATAAACCACGATTCAAATTATGGTATGAATCTGCTTACCAAACGTCTCTCTGAGTTCTTTGAGCACGTTAAGACTACTTAAGCCTGCATGAAACCATAAATATGGAGATTCCGTAAGAGTAAGTACTGTTCATACGTACTTCTAGTACTAAAAAAGTTGTACGGACGTCAGAATTGCCCGCTGGTAGGGGAGACCTAAAGTTGTTGAGTATATGACGAAAGACGAAGAATGAAGAGTGTATATAGACCGAAGTCAATCACGGCTTCTTCATACATTCAACATTAAAATTATAAAAAAAATTTAAATTACTATGAAACTTACAACGAAGCGGACCATGCCTTAGAAGACCATTATTTTTCTGACTTCTTCAATGTTTCTTTCTTCCTTAACAAAAATTTTGCTCCACCACAACATTATATAAGTCGATATCTATTTGTATATTTCCCACATTGAGTTCTTTTCTTGCTAAAGATCGAGAAGGCATCATCTTCATATTGAGTTTCTTTTATTCTCCAAACATTAATTTTCATTTAATTAATATCATCAATTGGCATGGCGAGTACAAAAGCCAACAATTGTTCTGGAAAGACAAAGACGTTCACAGTGTTGAGCATTGACGGCGGCGGGATTAGGGGCATAATTCCAGGCACTCTTCTTGCCTTTCTTGAATCCAAACTTCAGGTAATCAATTAATTTGTGCTACTTCATTGTAGAATTTAGATCTTTGGTCTGTTTTAATCTCGTATTTTGTTCGTAATGATCTCAAGAATACTAGCAAGCTTTACATCCATGTACGTATATGCATTTTCAGGAACTCGATGGACCAAATGTGAGAATAGCAGACTATTTTGACATAATTGCTGGAACGAGCACCGGAGGGTTGGTCACCGCCATGCTTACAGCTCCCAACCCTAAGGATAACGGCCGACCCTTGTTCGCTGCAAAAGACATCAACGACTTTTACTTGCAACACACGCCTAAGATTTTCCCTCAAAATAGGTAAACACACAGAAACACACACACACATTTATTTGTTATAGAAAAATATACAGTCTAAACTATAGGAAGTTCTTGTATTTATTTATAACATACTAAGCAATCTTAAATTTGAAATAATGTTACAGAGACTTTATGACAGCCATAACAAGTTGGCTTGACGCGTTCTCGGGGCCTAAGTACGACGGAAAGTATCTGCATTCGCTGCTAAACAGCCTGCTAGGAGACCTCACTCTCAAACAGACCCTAACAAATGTTGTCATCCCTGCTTTTGATATCAAGCTCCTCCAACCTGTGATTTTCTACACCCATGATGTACGTATACGATTTGTATCAGCAAAGGAACTATATATGCTATATATGCGTCACCGGTTATGATTGTCGCCATTGATTTTTAACTGATAATGAAATAGTAGGATAATTAAATTTGGACCTATATTTTATCACATGTGACATGTATTTTATTACATTTTTTACGTGACATTTGCTTAACCGGTAATATTGTAGTAAAATTCAAAACATTCCTTAGTAAGATTATGGTTGGAACTAATTTAAACTGACCTTGTTAACCAGTAGTACAATTTATGTGCAGGCAAAAGAAAATGCTTTGAGAAATGCTCGACTAGCAGATATCTGTATTAGTACCTCTGCGGCTCCCACTTATCTCCCCCCACACAAATTTACGACTCGCGATGGCAATGGGAAGACTCGCGATTTTGATCTCATTGATGGTGCCGTCGCTGCAAACAATCCCGTATGTTACTTAATGAGTATATATGGAGTATTGTCAAATCATATTGTTGCTTAATCAAATGATACACATACAGGAACTAACTAATATTATTATATGAAAATTGAAGACAATGCTGGCGATAAACCCTTTAATCAGAGAAATCGCGAAAGAAAATTCAGAGTCAGGAGTCATAGAACAAGAGGGGAAAAGGATATTAGTGCTATCACTAGGAACAGGTGCACCAAAGCTTGAAGAGAAGTACAATGCAGCCAAGGCCTCCGAATGGGGTTTGCTTAATTGGGTGTTCAACAATGGCAGCACTCCAATCGTCGACATCTTCAGCGACGCGAGTGCTGATGTCGTTGATCTTCTTGTGTCCAATATCTTCCAGGCCCGTAATCACCAGAAAAACTACCTCCGTATTCAGGTATACTTTTTTTTTTTTTTTTTGCAATATATATATATATATATATATCCCATCAATTTTCATTTTTTCTCTAGGAAACATTTATATAATACACTGTACTATATTATATGGTTATATATTGTATAAATTAATAGTATTACTTACCTGTTGTTGGACATAATTAACTTATAGGATGACAATTTGGTTGGCAATGAGTCATCGGTGGATATAGCGACAAAGGAGAATCTGCAAAGACTAGTAGAGATTGGGAAAAAGCTGTTAGAAAAGCCAGTTTCGAGGGTGAATCTGGAAACCGGCAGATGCGAGGCTATTGTCGGAGAAGGGACCAATGCCGAAGCTCTTACCAAATTCGCTGAACTTCTTTCCGAGGAAAGGAAGCTCCGATCCACTAAATGAAAAATGAAAATCTCTCCATTCTTTTTTATTTTATTCGTGCTTATTTGTATACTTGGAAAAAAAAAAAAAGGAAGTTAATTCTTTTAAGCTAGCTTTATCGTGGTGATTTTATTACTTGTCCTATAAGATAAAGCTATAGCGAAATGGTTTTTTGTAAACTTGCCTTTCTTTAATAAAATTTCGTATCCAGGTAATTAAAAAAATTAAGCTCATTTTTAGTCCTAAATTATAGTTCAAGATTTAAATTTTGCGCTCGACTCTTAAAATGTCTCAGAACAAATCCACATCTGCTAAATTGTCTAAATTTTACAGTTTTTGTCCATCTGATTATTAAAATCTCAACACAAAAATGCACAACTAGTACTTTTTAATATTCGTGCTCTAACACGTAAAAGTAAAAATGTTAACTCCCACTAAGTCGCACATGGTCCTTATAACGTGCCTTCTTAACTTTAAGATTTTGACATTTTGGACTACTTTGGGATAATTCCATATTGGGGACTGGTTCTATGATATGTTTTAAAATCCATTATATGGACCAACTAAATAAGATGTAGACTATGGTTTGGGAACTAATGAGATTAACTCTAATTAAAAACATAATTTTGGGCATGCATGTTATCATATATGATGCTTAATACCTTGTTTTTTTACAGCTCAAATTACAACTCAAGTTCTTTCGTTATAATATTTTTTCTCGTAAAAATTTAAATTTAATTTTTTTACTATAGTGTTTTCTCTCACACAAAAAAAAAAAGTTTGAGTTGTAGAAAAAAACACCCCCTAAGTTTTCTCAGAATCATATTTTGGCTGCATGTGACAAAGAATGACACATTGACCGTAAGCGAGTCGTCGTTGACATGGCAACTGAGGAGAATATGAAGAGGCTTGTGATTGGGAAAAAGATGTTGGAGAAGCCAGTCTCAAGGCTGAATTTGGAAACCAGTGAGTTTGAGACAATTGAAGGAGAGGGTACCAACGCAGAAGCTCTTACACAATTTGCCAAACTTCTCCCGAGGAAAGGAAACACAGGAGTTCAAACAAAGGAAAGCTTCGTAATATTTTTATATTTCTACCGCTTCTGATTATTCCACAAGCTAGTACTAGGACACATGTACATAACTTACAAGAAAGTTATCCTAATTAATTCTAAAGTCGGGTTGATTAACTTTGGTAATTAATTAGAAAGTTATTTAATTGCGCTATACAATTCTACAAGGGCAGTTTTTAAAAATACATTTAAAATAGAACTCATTTTTATTTGTACCCCTTAACATTAGTCCATATATTTTTAACTTTTAAACTAGAATACCTAGTCAAGGGGTAGTGTTTTTTAAAAGTGGTATTTTTAATAAGTCAATTACTTAAAGAGGTAAAATCTCTTAATTTTTTTAATTTTCTTTTCTGCAATCTAGATGCATAATATCATATATGTTTTTTTTTTTTTTTGTAATTTTTCTTTTTTAAATATGGCTGTATTCTCATTCAGCTGAAGAAAACATTGCTTTGAAATAAACAAATATTATTGATAACTCTAAGAAATTAGAGTTATCTAATGGTTTTCTAGCTCAAAAGTTGCTTGACCAAGAGTGATTTTATTGGTTTCTTTTGTGTTTTAACTTACATTTTTCAAATTTTACACTTACTAGGGTTGAATTCTGTATTTGTGCTCTTCATGAAGTAAATTGAGGATTTTGAATCAAAAAGAGCAAGAAAAATGTTTAAGACTTGTGTGTGTGCTTTGCAGGAAATTGGTGGGCTGAATGTCACAGCATTATGCTTTAGCAATCTAAGAACAACTAGCACATGAATGACATCAGCACATTACTTGGAGAAAGCAGACAAAAATTCATGTGAGCTGGTTGGGCAGGTGTCAGTGTGGACCACTGCACCCATCATCAAGTGACACCTCAACCCTCCTTTTGTTGCCCTAGAATGGATTATTCTCCAAGTGAGGCAAGCAGCCGCCAAGTACGTAAGGAAATATAGAGAGAAGAACAAAACAGAAAGTACCTCCTCCAGAATTTAGAAAGTATCAGAGACGTGAGAGAAGGGAAGAAGGCAGAAGGTTGAATGAAGCAAGGCCGGACAACGAGAGATCCAAGATCCAGCTGAAATTCTTTCTTCTTTCTGTTAGCTTAATTCTCTTTTGTTATTTGGATATTAATTTAGCCATGAAATATTCTAGAATTTTAGATCTTGTAAATGTCAGTATGAACTAATTTGTTTTAGCTAGGCCTACTAATAGAACCAAGGTTGTAAGAATGACAATTTGTTTCTAAAATGCTATTGAGTTACTTTTTCTATTCATTCATGTGTGTTAATGCCTATTTCTATTCTTGACTGGCCATCAATTATAAGATGCAAGATTAAGATTAATACAGGAAATGTTAGATTTAATCGGATCCAACATGGATGATGCATGTTCAATAACCTTGTCTTAGTTGTTGATTAGTGGATGGTCTAGTAATATATTATTCACCTTGCATATATTAAAGAAACCTGAGCTTAGATATGCATTCTGAGAACTTGATTCACATAGGAATATGCTGGAAATGATTTAAAGAATATTTAGTCATAATTAATTCGGAAGAATTTTATGCAGTAAAGGAGTTTCTGTTAACATGGTTCATAAATGTTGTAGCATTTTGGTAACATTTTCAAGCGGACTTGCAATTGAGGGAAAATTAGTAGACCTAGCTTATTTAATTCGTTGATTTACAAACCATAATTACATTCTTGCTATTTTTAGTCACTTTTGACCGCGTTTATTTTGTACCCATTTCTTTACATCATTTTAGTGAATTTCTGATCAACTCATTCTTTACTCGATTTGTTGATTGCATAACTTCTACAACATATTATTGGTTATTCAATCTTCATAGGAACGATATCCGTACTCTAATATACTTTATTATTTATATGATCTGTGCACTTGCAGAATCAAATAACAATTATTTATACATAAAACTGCAACTATCAATTTATTTATATATACACACACCGATAGCTATATAACAAAACTAATGGAAATTGGGAAGAGCACAGTTAGTAAAAATGTAAAATAGACAAACACGACGACGAAGACTTCCCCAGTCCCCAAAACGACGAAGACTTTCGACGCTATATATGGTAGTTTTCACATGGGCAGCTGTGGGGAAAAATAATAATTAATAACACAGTAAGAGGAAAAAGTGACCAATAGGCTGCTGAAACGTGACAGATTAGGATTTGAACTCGGAAACTTCTGCATCGTGTACCTCTGAATAATCAAACCTAGAGAATATTCAGCCACAAAGATCAAGTCAAACGTAGAGAATTAATAAAGTGAAAGCCCAAGCAGAAGAAAATGAACAACATACATGGCTTTTAGGTAGGATTCCGATCTCAATTAGTATTTAACCAATCATATTATATTATATTATTTTATAATAAATACAAAAAAATTAATTAAGAAATAGTTTAAATTTTTTACAAAATATGACATGATATGATTTAATAAACATCAATTAAGACACTAAAATTAAACAAAAATCTCAGTCATTTTAATAATACAATTAGCTAAAACTACTTAAAAGTACGCTTATGTAATTGGTTATATGGATAAGTTCTCCGTAAGAAAATAGGATGAAACCGTGGAATTAAACAACCCCAACAAATTAATTCATGAGAACTTCCAATTAGAACAACTATTTACATTACTAGTAAGAATTATTGTTTTGACTGTTGTCTTATCTGTGAGTAGGTGCAGTTTTGTATCGTATGTTGTAAATTTTTAATATGAAAACACGCATAATAAATAGCTGACAAACTAATCTAACAACTAAAATAACAGTTATTTCTATCAGTAGATAGTTCCAATCATAATAAAAGTTCTCTAAGTCCCATTTATTTTACCGATTCAAGTTTAGAATTCAAGTTTTACTATAGTAAATATCTTTTAAAAACAATAATATCTAACTTTTTTACTACAGTAAAAAAGTCTCACATAAAGTCACGTCTCAACTCGAATCAGTGAACTAAACGGGCCCTAAATATATCACCACAAATAAGTTTTGAAAGGAAGTTTACGAGAATACGAAAATAAAGAAATATTTGGCATATCTAATCATCAAGGACAGCTTAAAATTAGTAGTGCCAATCTCTCTGGTTGAAGTACATACAGGAGTTAAGGGAGGCAGGAAACAAATTTCGCCCTTTATATATAGGCGAACAAGATAAGGTGTAAAATTTATTTTTGCCCCCCGAATTTTTATCAATTCTTCTGTTACATTCCATTCAATCAAGGCTGACGTGACACTAATAAAAGAGTAAAAAGTTAATTTAAGTTATTATCTTACTTATTAAATGAATTGATTAATAAACCCAAATTATTAGATAATAGAAAAATAAAATTAACTCTCTTTCTCTTCCATTGTTGTTTCTCAAAAGCTTTTGACCATAATCTGAACGTGAAAAGATCTCTAAATTTCTACTTTACCCATCAATTTTTTCCGCATTATATTTGAGCTAGTACACATAAGTCCCACGGTGATTGTGATTCCTTCTTGCTCCTTTATTCTTCCCTATAAAAATGGAGCAAACCAGCAACCATTCCATCCTGTACAAAATGGTAGCGCTGAGTGTCACTGGCATGGAGGAAGAAGCATGGCAGGTGGAATTTGGGGCAGCTTCACGGTGCTTCTTGTGGCTCTGGGCGTATGTTGGATCTCGTCAGGAACTCGTGCGGTGGCTGCTGACGGCATCAACGGGGCAGCATTTGGGGCTGCTCGACGACGGCTGCGAAGCGTTCGGGGGCGGTGGAGGGAGCTCGCATATGGGTGCTGCTCGATGGTGTTGTACGGCAGCGATTTGGGCATGCCGGCGGTGCTTCTCCATAGATTCCTCTCAGTTTTTTAAGTGAGCATTAGATTTTCTGAATGGGCATTTTGGAGTTCTATAAAATACTTCGTAAATATTTAATTTTTTAATTTAATATTAGGAGTAATTTTAGGTTTTAGCATGGTTTTTGTTAATAATTAAAAAGTTCTAGTTGAAATTAGAACTTTTAAATTAGTTTTTATTCTTTAACTAGTGCCACATCAACCTTAATTGGACGGAAGGTAACAAAAAGGACATTTTCGCTAACGTTTTAAAGTTTGAAGGGTGTGCATGTCAATTTTTAAAGTTCAAGAGGTAAAAATTGAATTTATCCTAATAATCATAATAATAATAATAATAATAATGATGTTGTGTGAGAAAATATGTGTTGACACGTTGGATGACGACCATGCTCCATGTGGTCCTATACTTGCCACGTCAGGTAGCTGTCGACGCCTAAAACTCATTTCCCTCTCCATCTGGTGAAAAGGCCGATCATATGGGATGATTCATGAGACCGTCGACCCTCATACAGTCGAGGCTTGCATGATTTGTTCGCAGCAGGAGCAGTACCGTGATGGGGTCAACCGAGACAGAGGCCACGCCTTGTGAAGTATAGTGTAGGCGCAGAGGGCAGAACGCATGAGTATGGGTCCATGTCTCAAGAAAGATCTCTGAGGTGACAAGGGGGAAATGTCTAGGTTACGTCTGGGTTTAAAGAAGGTTAGTAGCACAAGAAATGATTACCTGCCCATAAATCGCCTAAAACGGACCAATGGAAATCACAGAGGATCCGCAGAACCGCAATAGTGGACAAACTGGGTGAGTGAACAGTACAAAAGGAGTTGAGAGGCTACGGCCTAAGCATGTAGGATCATAGGCTACTTGAGAGAAACCATCAAAAAACTCCCCGGGACAGTCCGACCCAAAAGATACCCATATATAATCTGCAAGCTATAAAAGGGGCAAAGCCACAGAGAGAAAGAGAGAGCTTTTTGTAATCTCAAAAGCACAAAAAGAAAAATACAAGAACCAGTGGATGTAGCTTTTTTTTTTTGATAGAGTGAACCACTATAAACCCGTGTGTCTCTTTACTTGCGTTTTAACGATAAATCAATACATCTTTCAATGTACCTAAAAAACAAACACTATTAGTTGCATAAATCTGAGAAAATAATTAGTTTTGGCTGGTAACCCAACGAACCACTGAGTGGTAATCTGGCGTAATCTTGTTGACAAAATTCCACAGTCAACAATTGGTGACTCCACTGGGGACCAAACCCAGAATCTCTGGTTCGTGCGTTTGGGATCCGAGACGACTAAGAAATAACCAACGATCATGCCTCCAAGAAGAGGGAAAAATGGCGCCGTGAATCAAGGTAGCCAAACGGAGGAGAACGCCGCGCATCCGGCCAACGGTGGGGGCGGATGAGATCAACCCAACCAGGGGAATCAACCCCTAGTGAGGAACGAAACTCCACCCCCGAGTATGCCACAACATGACCCAGTATAGATGCAAGTCTAGTTGAATGCTCTGACCGACTTAGTTCGAGGGTTGATGACCGCCGTCGAGCGAATGGACGGGAGAAGCTCCATGCCTCCTCTAGAGTACGCCCTGAGACCAACGGGTGCCGCCATGGTCGGGAACCAGAACGCTGGTGACCAGCACGGTGCTCCGGAAGGCATCGGGGCAAGTGAAAATGCTTAAGGGGATAATCTGAGGCCTCGACCATCCAAGTCCCTCGGCAGCCAACAAAGGGGCGCCAGGCGACGAGCCCAGGAGAAAGGAGCAGTCAGAGGTCTGGATAACCCTAAAGCGCCACCTCAAAACCCAGGCAAGAATATCCCATGAGATTCAGGGTCGGTGTAAAGGGGCAGAGACCTGAGGAATAAGCTGGATGCCAAGAAGGCAGAAGCCTCAAAAGGGGTCAGTTCTGCAATCTCAACGGAGGAGGCAAAGGCCATCATGGAAGAGGTGGCGAGCTTAGAAGAAAAGCTCACAGGTGATGTCGCCGGTTTGAAGAATGATGTGAAAAGCCATGTGAGTCACCTGCAAAGAACCTGGGGCAAGTGGCGGAGGTGGTTAATGTCGACATCGCTTCTAGTCGAACTCATGGCCACTTTCCGCAGAAATCATGGCACCACCTCTCCTAGACAAATACAAGTCCCCGTCGATCCCACTATACGATGGCAGAGGAGATCTCGACGACCATCTGGAGATGTACACGGGACACATGCTTCTGTATGGATACACAGAGGAAATAATGTGCCGAGCGTTCCGGAACCACTTGACGGATTCTGCCCGAAGATAGTTCCGGACACTCAAACCAGACTCTATCTCCAGCTGGGAAAAATTGAAGGAAGCTTTCTCCTTCCAGTTTATCAGGGTAAAAAAAGTATATGCCGCCGAAGCAAAATCTGACAATGGTTTACCAAAAACCGAACGAATCATTAAAAGAGTAGCTGGCAAGGGACGGTGAAGCCATCCCCACTACAACAAATATGACAGATTGAGAGGCTCTGATGGGGGCTCTATCTAGTATGAAAAAGAGCACGTTGTTTAAATGCGACCTGAACCAAAAGCCGCCAGCCACCTACAAAGAGTTATTAGCACGGGCGCACGGATATATCAACGCCGAAGAAGCTGAAGCAAATGATCCCGAGCACAGATCCAATAAAAATAAAGGAACGGAGCAAGGGTCAACCTCGGGAAAACAAAATAATAAAAAATGGTGAGGTGGAGGAAACTGAGACAAACAGGTCGCGTTGGTGTCGAACACTCCAGAAATGAAGAAGCTAAGGCAAGAGGAAAATCAGAAGCCTTGCCTAGTCTAACGCTATGATTCCTACCATGAGCTAACCGTAGGGGTCGAAGAGGTGTTCAATTAGGTCAGCAGAGGAAACTTGTTGCGCCGATCAAAACCTATGAAGTGAGATCCAAACCGAAGGAATTAAAATAAATACTTCAGGTTCCATGGAGACGTCGGCCACAACACCAACGACTGCACCGACCTTAATGATGAGATCGAAAGACTAATCCGCGAAAGGGAGGTTGTAAGAATTTAAAGCTTATAGGAGATGCCATGGTCACGAAAATGATGGTCGGCGCCGGGAGGATAATTAGTTGGGAGAAGACCGTGAGCCAGTCGGTGTCCTAAGGACCATCCATGGATGACCATATCTTGGGGGGAATTCAAGGGGATCCCAAAAGAATTACGTCCACGAGGCAAGATAGGTGTACCAAAAGAGGTTTTGGAACCTTTCAACTGCCAAGCCAACAAAGACAGTAAAATTCAGTGGTATTGAAGTGGTATTCACCGAAAAAGATGCGAACGGGGTCTATTTCCCCCATAATGATGCCATGGTCATAAAGGATGTGATTGGATACCACACCGTACGTAGAATCCTCATGGAAAATAGAAGCTCGGTGGACATCTTGTACTCTGATTGCCTGAAAAATATGGGAATCCCAAAGGAACAACTGGAGAAAACATCCCGACTATTATACGGGTTCACACGGGACTCGGTTGTCCCCCAAGGAACGATTAGGCTACCTATAACCGCATGAGAGAAGCCTAGGCAAACAACTACGATGGTGAATTTTGTGGTAATTAAATGGGGCTCACAGTACAACGCCGTGATCGGGAGGCCGACTCTTCAGGCACTAAGAGCAATAACATCCGTCTACCATCAAAAGGTTAAGTTTCCAACCCCTAATAGCGTAGGAGAAATGAAGAATAATCAATACGAATCTAGGGTTGCATACTCAGATGCCATATGAGAATATGATCAACTAGGGAGACAGGAAGCAAGAATGGTACATCAGGGACCAGTTGAGGACATAGATCCTAGAGTCGAAGAAGAGATTACATGATCCCAACCAATCGATCAGTTGGTGGAAATCCGGGTAGATGACGAGGAGCCGACGAGAGCACTAAAAATAGGCTCGGATTTGCCCCCAGCGCTTAAAATCGAAGTTGAAGATTTCCTGAAGAAAAATCTGGATGTGTTTTCCTAGGCGCATGCTGATATGGTAGGGATCGACTCTGAAGTCATGTGCCACGCTTTGAACGCCGACCCCTCTTATCCTTCTAAACGCTAAAAGTGTCGACCGATGAATCCGGGGAGGTACGAGGCATTGAAATTATAATTAATATATTATATAACTATAACGTGTATAATACACTATAATATTATAATTATAATATTATAATAATATTTAATTATATTAATTATTATACTATTATTGATATAATAAATATAATTATATCAATATAATAAAATGTAATAATATTATTGTAATATTATTAATATAATAAAGATAATTATATCAATACAATATAATATATAATATATTATAAAATAATAATTA
>NW_010363371.1:40734-53002 GCF_000414095.1 Morus notabilis | reverse complement strand
AATTATAATATTATTATAATATCATATTATATGATAAAATAATAATATTAGAGTTATTAATATAATTATGATATTATTTGTTACAATATTACTATTATATTATATTACGAGTCTAAATTTTAGATTGGGAAGATTGTAAATTTTAAATTTCATTAGGGGTATTATGGGTATTATGAAAGTTTCATTAATTG
Source organism: Morus notabilis (assembly GCF_000414095.1). Classification (NCBI taxonomy): domain Eukaryota; kingdom Viridiplantae; phylum Streptophyta; class Magnoliopsida; order Rosales; family Moraceae; genus Morus; species Morus notabilis. Next base: position 52,811 of record NW_010363371.1, on the reverse strand, counting down.
TACTATGTTAATTCCTGCACAATCTAAAAGTTAAAGTTTTCTTTAGGCTGCTTCTAATTTTGGCTATATATTCTTGAAAAATTCTTCAAAAAGTACTTTTGAGGAGATTTACCAAACACAAAAATCAGCTTATGCTACAAGCATAAGCTGATTTTGGGACGAAAAAGTAATATCAAACTAAGCCAAAGTCAACTACCACCGAAGGCCAGAAAATCCGGCGAAGGCGTCCAATGTTCAGGCTAAAAAAGGGTTTGGAAAATTGGGTTTTTAATTTTTTGGGTTCAAAGTATGAGAAAACTTAAAATTTGGTAGTGGAGGCTGATTTGATTGAGAAATGGGAAGAAATTTGGTTGTTTTAGGGTTATAGAGGCGAAGGAGGGCGAAGGAACTTAAGGGCGGCCGAGAAGAAGAGAAAAAAGAAAAAATGGAGAAGAAGGGTTTTGCGATCTTGTTTATACGCAGACCTTTTTAGCGACGAAATTTGTCATCGCCAAAAGTGCACATGTCATCACCAAAAGTAAGTCACGTCATTAAAAAATTGATTGTGTCAAAGACACTTTATAGCGACGACATGAAGTCCCAAAATTTTTTGATTTGCACTTGCTGCTAAAAGTTAAAATTTTTCAAGAAAATTTCTAGGTCCGCTAAATTTATTTTAAAACTTATAGTGACAAAATAAAGATATTGAAATTTTTTAGCGACGACACGTCATCGTTATAGATCTCACTTAATCGTCACTAAAAGTAATTGATGATCTAAATTACCAAGCAAACAATTGCCATTTTTAGGGACTATACGTCATTGTTGTTTGTTTCTTTTAGCGACGTCAATTGTCGTCACTAAAGGCAGCAATTATTGTTGTGAAATCTTCGGTTATAATTTCAAAACACTCGCCACTTCTTATGCGGGCTCTTCTTATTGATAAGATACGGCTTAAGATCTTTTAATCTCACAGTCAAAAGTACAAATCTGATATGATACCATACCCAAAAACAAAAAAAAAAAATGATAAACTTAAGTAAGTTACTATAATTAAATTAAGAGAACGTTTAGTTCATAGATTAAAATCATGTGATTAGAATTATTTTTAATTTATGTGTATTTTTTATGAGAGAAAACACTATAACAAATCATGAACCATGATTTAAATTCTCCAACCAAACATCCTTTAACAGATAATTGAATACAATTAATGGCCAGGGCACGTGTTGCCATTGAAAAAGTAAATGCTAATTATTGTTGGGAAGATGCGGCAAATAGTATTTTCTATATATATATATATATATATATGTATGTATGAAGTATATAGCATATTTTTTTGATGTTGGTAAATAACATCATATTTTAATTTTTATTGATGAACTTAATTGTCTCTTTTTTTTTTTTTTTTCAAATTTACCCTTTATTTTAGGCTTTTATTTTTTTTCTTCCTCACACACTCTCTCACAACCTCTCCCAATCATCGCGCTCTCTCTCTCCTCTTGTCATACTCTCTCTATCCTTGAGCCGCTGGACATCGGGACCAAGAAATCACGAGATCTAGCTCCGTGTTCCCTGTCTATTTGATAATTCAAAAAGTATTTAAAATGATCAAATTGTTGAAACTAACATAAATATCCTTAATGAACAATTTAAACATTATTTTAAATATAATAACTAAGAAACATTATTTTAAATATTTATTTATTTCTTTTACTCGTCCTGCCCACATCTCGTTGAGTAATGATATTAATTTATCTTTCATTTATTTTATCAATTTGAGTTTAAAATTTAAATTTTATTATAATAAATTTTTTTAAAAAATAATTACATTTAATTTTTTTATTATAATAAAAAATAATCACATAAAATCACATTTTAACTCAAATTAAAAATTCAAATCAAAACTTTTAAATAGTCAAAATTCCTACTTTATATAAAGAAAAAAAAAATCCTATTTTCCCCGCCATGCGGCAATCTGTGGCCTCCGACGTTTAACCAGCAAACGTTAGTCCAGACACTAGACAGGTAGGGTGACGAAAAAGAAGAAAACCCAATGATGTCATCATCATCAAACCCCAAAAAAGAAAATGTAGTAATAATTGTAATCCAAACCAAAACAACTATAAAAGAGCTTGCGCAGGCACGTGTACAGACCCAGCGTAGATTCACTCTTAGCCCTAACCACTTCAGCACACTTCGCCAAAAATGGAGCTCCGAAGAACTCTCTTCTTCTTCCTATTCGTCCTCACTCGCTCCGTCCTCGTCATTTCTGATTCCGACGTAATCTCCTTTTCTCCAAATTAATCTCTTATATTTCTCTCTCTTTAAAAAAAAAAAAAAAACTGAATCTAATAAAAGTGGTTTTTCTTTTGTATTTTCTTTTTCAGGATCTGGATTGCGTGTACACGATCTACGTTAAGACCGGATCGATCATAAGGGGAGGGACGAACTCAAATATCAGCGCAACGTTATACGCATCGGACGGCTTCGAGAACCGTATCGACGATGTGGAGAAGTGGGGAGGGCTGATGGGGCCCGATCACAACTACTTTAGGAGGGGCAGTATCGACATTTTCAGCGGCCGAGGAAGCTGTTCGGACGCGCCGATATGCGGGCTGAAACTGACTTCCGACGGGAGTGGGCCCCACCCCGGGTGGTACGTCGACTACGTGGACCTCACCTCCGCTGGGCCCCACATCCGCTGCCAAAAGCGGCGGTTCATTGTCGACCGGTGGCTCTCCATCGATGTACCGCCGTATAGTCTCACGGCTGTCTTGGACTACTGCTCCAATTACGACGGCGACGGCGAAGACCATGACCTTAGACGCCAGGGTTAGACCGTTTCCTTACCGAAGCTTTGGACGTTTGAGTTCTGTTGTCGTATAAGGGGAATAGATAACTGCGTTGTGTGTCGTTTTTGGGGATGGAAATAAGGAATGAAATGGATATTTGGATGTGTCAGTGAAGGCCTCTCGGACTCTTAGGGGAGTTTAAGGTTTCTTGTACTCCTCGGCATCTTATTATATAGATTAGAGTTGTACCTTGGCCGAAAAACAAAATAATAATAATAATAATCCCTTAAACATATATATAAATGAGAATTAAGTTTTTTATTTTAGTGTCTGTTTTGTTAAACGGTTTCATCGCGTTTTTTATTATGCCGTTCGTTCCTTTTTTTCTCGAGGTGCATTGTTTGTTTTTCCTTGTAATGTGCTTTAGATAAACTTTTGCCAGCTTTTATTATTGATTACGTCAGCAGGGATTATTTTTCAAAGGGAATTATTGCCTTCAATTTTTTTACAAAAGCAATAACATAACTTCGTTAAAAAGCCACTTAAAAGATAAGATCAAATTTAAAAGGGGAAAATAAAATTTATAGCAGAACTTAAAAAATGTTTACTAAATAACATAAAAGTTTAGTTTAGATATTTTGACATACACTGCATTACCTATAATACCCCAAACAGATGCCAAATTTGAAAATCTCTCTCTCATCTGTTTCACGACCCTCTCTCTCCGTCTCTCTCTTCTCGCTTGCTCTCTCTCTCTCTCTCTCTCTTCTCTTGCTCACAAGATAATAATGCTGACAACAGTGTTCGCGAATCTCGGAGTTGCAATGAACAATGGACTTCAGAGCTGGTTTTCTGAGAAAGTACAGGACTAGTTCTATGCCGATTCCGTCTAAATGGTTTCCGGGAAGAACCACGATTAGCTACGGCGGACGTCGGAGATTTTCGTCGTTCTCTCTTACAAGAAACGGAGAAAGGGGTGGGGGCGAGCGAGAGAGGAGAGAGAAAGAGAGAGGCTGACCGAGTGCGAGCAGAGAGAAAGAGAGGGGGTAAGCGAGTGAGAGGAGAGAGAAAGAGAGACGGCTAGCGTGAGAGGATGGGAGAGACAAACTCTTCTTGGAATTTGATTTCTAAATTCTGGAAGAATTTTTAGGATTTCCTTTACAAATTAGGGTGAAATGAAAAAAGAACATTTAAATTTTTAAAATTTGTTATTTACTAATAAACTAAAATAATTATGCTATTTACTACCTTAAGTTTATACTGCCATTTCTGTAATAATAATAATGATAATAATAATAATAATAATAATAATAATAATATAAAAGTGGTGGGCTTTGTTTTCTGTGTATGCGATAATATGTGTAGAATAATTGAGGCTTTTTTTATCTTTTTCATTTTGAAGCAAAGGTGTTGGCGGTTCTGAATTTGCTTGAAATTTGTAAGTGGAGAATAACTTTGTAAGTTTATCTTACATTAAAACACATTGTCTTTTTAAAAGTCAAATTCATTAATTTGAGTAAGAGAAAAAAAAAGTATTTACAAAATCACATTTAAAAAAAATAAAGTTACATAAGAGTTTTCGATAAAAAAAAAATTAAGAACTTATTTGAAAGGATTTATTTTAATCAAAACGAAGTGAGAAAAATTAAATATTTTAAAGAATGATATTTAAAAAAAATGAACTGCCAAAAAATGTTAGAGGAGAAAAATACAATATGCAAAAAAAGAAGAAAAAATAAATAAATAAGTTAAAATAAGAAAATGAGGAAAGGAGGCGAAGTTAAAAGAAGAAGAACACGTGACATATTTATGAGCCAAGTTCAAAAGGAGACTTGGCTCTTTGTATATATGTTAGATGTTAGATACTATAAGTAATGACATATTTTAAAGAAACTGTTTTAGTATAAGGAAATTAAGGTAAAAAGTATTTTAAAAATGGTATGTTATAAAAAAGTAAAATGCTTTAAAGCATAGAGCACTTGAGAAAAAACCGAAAAGCAAGTAAACAAAAATAAATTAAAAAAAGAAAAGAAAAGAAAAGAAAAGGAGAAAAACTGAAAAGCAAGTAAACAAAAATGAATTAAAGAAAAAAGAAAAGAAAGAAAAGAAAAGGAGTAAAAGGAAAAAAAAAAAAAGAGAGGGAGAAATAGGAAAAAAGGAGGTCAAATAAAAATTAAAGAAAATAAGAAACGAAAAAAGAAAAAAGAGGAGCAAAAGGAGGTGCTGTCATGTAGAGATGTCAATTGAGCCGTGTTATGTTGGTCCGGACACTTTGTTACTCTTATACGTGTTTCGTGCCATGCTCGGCTTGATCCACTAGAATTTCGTGTCATGCTCTGCCAACCCAGGATTTAAATCATAAACCCGGCCGATCTATGTACCTAAGCACATTCGTGCTCATGCAGTGTTTTGCTCATGCTTTTATCGTGCTTGGCGCAATAAATCTTTAGGTCACCCCATTGGTCATTTTAAATTGTTTTTTCTGTGATAAAAAATAATTTTTGGACAATTTATAAATAAAAAATAATTCAAATAACAACATAATTTCACGTTATTACCAAGGGAGAGATTTGGGTATATATAGGCCGATTATAAGAATCACATATAAACAAACAATTAAAAAAAAAAAACAGAGAACCGTTGAGTTGAGATTTGAGACTATCAATTGTCAAATGTACTTAATATAAGCAACGGATATATTGTATTAAAGTATGAGATTATACATCAATCACATAAAAATTATATAATAAAAATGAAAAACGATATATTCGTGGTGTCAACCTATCGTGCTCGATGGGACGTGCCGTGCTTGTGTTATACTCGTGCTTGTTATTGTGCCATGTTATACCATATCCACGTGCTTAAAACTATGAGTCCAATACAGCCCACCACCTCATGTTGTGCATAGTTCAATTCATAATAATCTCATGTCGTGGCGTGCTCGGCCTAAAATTTCTTGTGTCGTGCCATCATACTCGATGGACGGCCCGACCTAATTAGAATCTTTACTGTGATGTGGCAATATGAGAGAAAAGAGTTCTGGCTAACATAAATAAATAAAACGAGTTTTCTTTTGAGTTACTAGTAGAGAGGGGAACCTGCAAAAGCACAGATTTTGTTTTTAATTACATAGCATATATAGGGTGAGTTAAAGAAATACCATTTTTGAGGAGGCTCAATTTAGGAAGACCAGTTGTTTATTTTTCTATTAAAACATACACTTTTAAATTTAAATTTTCTAAATTTGGCACTTGATCTTTGTGTCTATTATTGTATAAAGAGAAAACTAAAAATTCTATTTTTTTAAGTACTTGATTTATTAAAAGTATTCTTTTTAAAATAATTATGGATTGACCCAATAAAGTCTGTACAAGTACTTACTGAAGCTCCTTGAGCCCAATTGACCCATTTAAGTATGCTTAAACAATTATGAATTTTGCCCTTCTTTTATTAGTAACACCCCCCTTAATTTTGATACAAAATGTTTATAAATTTTCATTTATATCTTTATTTTTTACTTTTAACTCTACACTATTACTTTATTTTTATTATTGTATCTATTTTTTTAACTTTATATAAAAACTTAAATAAATAAAAATTGCAATAAATTAATGTATAAAAAAGTGTAAACATTATTAATTTTAGTTTTAAAATTTGAGTCAACTCAAAACCCTTTTTGTAAAATTTTCTGACTTCGCTACTGGGTTCAATCAAACACGCAACTACCTCATGATTTAACCTAGTCCTATAACTAATATTTGTTACGATGTTCATAATTACCAAATCAAACTTCACAAAAAATTGAACAAACATCACGCCGTGGTGCGATTAATAGCCACCAAAACAAAAGGGAATTCATACTCATTAAAATGGTGCCCAGAGTTCTCCTATCTACTAACATTTCAATGTAATTATTTCATATCCCAAATTTCTTAGAGTTGGGCTTCAATGGCTTTTCGAGTCTTCAACTAAAGGTACAAAAAATAGGGAGAGTGTAGTAAATAACTGATTTATAAAATTAAATTAAGTAAATAGTATATTTTAAAATTATTAAAATAAATAACAGTTTACATGGTAAATTAATCATTTATTGCGTAAATAGTTTATTTACGGCTAGTAAAAATATTTTTTTGACTTAAATTTTCTTATTGCGTCTGTAAAAATATATATTTTTACATTAATAAAGATTTTTTGAGATTTTTTACTACATAAGTTAATTTTTACTAGCGTAAATAAATCATTTACATGGTAAATAATTTATTTACCATCTAAACTGCTATTTACTTCAAATACTTTTAAAATCTGTTATTTACTTAATTTAATTTCAAAATATACTATTTACTATAATTTTCTCAACAAATATTAAAAATTTATTTATTAGAAATTTGGATACCTAAAATATAATTTTTAACAAAATTATGGATCAATTTTATAATAAATATTGTACGTATTTGTAAATATGAAAATTTGTACAATCACCAATCTAGTTGTATTACATGCTTAACTACTAGTTGCTACACGTCGGACACTGTTGAGACATGGACCACACTAGTATTACCATAAAATTTTCAACTAAAATTCAAATTTTTGTAAGTAGAATACCGTATCAAAAAAAATTGAATTGTAATTTGAACTTAAAAAATAATGAGGCCAATATCTATGTCAAACTTTTATTTGTGAACTAATCGATGGTAATTAATTATTTAATATCACAGTTGCAACTTAAAAATTGTTTAAAATTCACATTCTTGTCTTGTATACATGCCTGGTTTAAAAGGAAGTATGAATTGATTTATATTAAACTGGTGGAAGTATGGGACACATTGTTATTTATGAATGTCACAATTCATATTTGAAAGATCCCGAATTTAATTAAAGTCAAATTAATTAAATCACTGAACGCGTAAATTAAAACAAAAACAAAAGCTATCTCTACGTGGTTGATCAGTACATACCGTAAATTAAAACAAAATAAAAATTATTTCTACGTGGTTCAATACATACCTATATTTGTGAAGCCACGCCTAATTATTGAACAATCCACTAAGTTTTGCAAATGTCAAGAACTAATAGACTTAAACAATTAAAGACTCCATCTTTATGATTCTCACCATTATGTTGTAATAACTTTGATGGAGCTCTTCAGCGAACACCACTTATCTTGACTTTTGTTTCACTTGAACTTCTTCAATTGATGTAAAACTTCTCCTGAAGAACCAGCTTCTTCTCCCAAAGAACCAAGATAGAAGAACAAAATACTTTATGCAAATATGCTCCAGGAACGTGCACAATCGCGGCAATAATGATGAATTATAAAGAGCATAGCAAATGAATTCAAATCTTGGATAATCTTGCCATATTTTGAATCGTCGCAAGAGAAAAGGTTTATCAGTTGTAACATGTTTGAATTTGAATATTAATTAAATAAATAATTTAAGTCGTTTTTCTAATTAAATATGTTTTATCTTCGAATTTCTTCAGAGAAATCGCACTTCAAATCCTGGTAAGTGGTAACTTTAAAGATATCTAAATCTTTTTTAGATCTTATCAATTTTAGATTTAAAACATAAGACATCTTTCAGTACTCCATGTTTCTTAAAATAGCCGTCAAAGTTTATCTGAAGTTTACACGCTGCTAGACACAAAAACCTAATCTGTGTTCAAAATCTTAAAACCAAATTGCAAGTTTTATTACAACAGAATTTCAAATAGAGCTAAACTGTGCTGAATTTTGTTTTGATTTCTTGCATATTAACGTGGCCATAAAATGGCAACTAAATAATCCCAACAAAAGTGAAATTTAAAAAATGACGGGACTTTAGACGTTTTTTGATTTGGTGTCGGTATACGATACAATACATCCATCTGGTGTGCAACATTTCTACAGGCCACAACTTAAGTGTATAAATTAAACTAAAGAGAATAAAGACAAAAGGTCTTAACAACTGAGGGTACCAAATCTTGACATGAGTCATCGAGTGTTATATAATTTTCCAAGGTGCAAAATTATAAATATTACAATTTGGAAAGGTCATCTCATATAAATTAGTACTTGATTATCAACTTATTGTTACATGCAATGCATAGAACATTATTTTAGAGAGGGGGCTTGAAAGCAAATGGATTAATAGCGTTTTGAGGTCTTGATTAGCCGTTTCTTTGGACTACCGGTCTCCAAAGTTCACTGGAGACGTCTGTAGAGGTCATTGAAGTCAAATTCGTGCTGACAGAAGTGTGCATAGTCATCGAAAGTAGTCGTTTAAGGGGAAAAGTCATCGTTCTTCTACCGTAAATCTAGGACTTGTTTGTCAAGGAATCCTTCTAAAACTTCAGGAACTAGGTCGTGGGAGGGAGCCAAAACGGGTGGTCCAATGCGTGTAGCGGTGCCGCTTGTTGTTGGCGGCGCGTGTGCCCCGTCCACAATCATGGTTTTAACGCTTTGTCGCTGTTTCAGGAGCTTTTTCTAATGTCACTCCTACCATACCTCACATATTTCAGGTGTTGAGGGGCTCGATCTTGCTGGTTCAATCTTTTGTGTTTTCCTTAGCTTTTGTATTTTAGTTTCCTTGTTTGTATAAAGGGCAATGGTTTCCTCATCGACTCTGGTTTATTTTTTAGTTCGGTCTTGGAATTCGGTGATCGACTTAAGATCATTGTTTGGCTAGGTTTTGTTTGGTGGGCGGAACTTGCTTTCGCTCTACTCCTCGTAGGAAACTTACACCCTTGTTGGGATAAGGGGTTGTTCTGTAATTATCCGTGTGAGCTAATTACCTACTTGGTGTCCCGTTGGTATGTTGTGGATCTTAGTTCCACCTAGTGGTTTCTTAACCATTTAGTGATTTCTCCAATTTTTAGGGAGAAAGAGGAAAATAGGCCAAGACTTGAGATGAATTAAAATTAATAGGTCAATAGTTTACATAAGTTAATAAATAGGTCAAATTACTGTTTTCGTCCATAACTTGTCTGATTATGAACCATAACTTGACAAGTTATTCACGGTTTTTGTTCATAACTTGTCTGGCTATGAACCATAACTTGACAAGTTTGTTCATAACTTATCTAGTTATGAACCATAACTTGACAAGTTATGGCCTATTAATTTCTATAACTAAAATTTGACCTATATACTTTCTTAAACTTTTCATATTAGCATATTTTCTACTATTTCCCCAATTTTTATTCCGTTGTTGTTTTGTGGGCTTTGTTCTTCCATTCTATTTTTAGTCTTTTTGTTGCCTTTTTTTAATAATATTTGTCCTTTGGCAAGGGGAAAAAAAAAACTTATTGTTACATGCCATCAAACTTATGTTACATCGTTCACAATGCCAAAAGAAAAAGAAAAACCTGAATTTTTTTTTTAAAAAAAAAAAAGCTATGTAGGTGTTGAAATGCCTATAAAGGACAAGAAAAACTTATTATTTACCAGAAAAAAAAAAACAAAAACAAAAAAACAGAAAAACAAAAACATGAGCATAATTCTGAAGCAACCGGTTATAACTAAAGATAGCAACCGGTTATAACTAAGGATGGCAATGTAGCGGATTTGGGAAAGGGTGGTTTTCTTGCCAACTCGCTATGCAAATAAATAAATAAATAAATAAATCTCTCCACCTTGTTTTCATAAAAAAAGGAAAAAAGGAAAAAAAAATGAAATCTCTAAAATTTAAAAATGATAATGTAGTAAGAATTTGGATGTTTGGTAGAGAGATTCGTTCCCTGATTCGAATCATGATTCGTAGTTCGCTACAGTATTTTCTCTCACAAAAAATTCACGTAAATCAAAAATGGTTCAAATCACATAGTTTGAATCCTCCAACCAAACGTGAGTCTTCGGCCTCGTTCATTTCACCGATTCGAGTTTTTAGTTTTAGGTTTCTACAGTAAAAAGCTTTTAGAAAATGTCACATCTATTTTTTTTTTTTTTTTGCTACAGTAAAAAACTCTCAGAAAATGTCACATCTCAGCTCGAATTGAAAACTCGAATCCGCAAAATGAACGAGGCCTTCATAATTTCATGCCTTTCTTTTTTCCCTGAAAAAGACCTCAATTCACTGTGGGAAATTCATGAAAAAAGCACATTTTCATCTAAAAGACTTCAATCAAAAACTATAGAACGAAAATAAGCTGAATAAAATGAAATCGTCATATTTGGTCATTCAATAGCAGTAAACGAGTTTTCAGAATTGATTAAAAGAATCAATTAACATGTGCTCAAACCCTAAATCTTTGCAATTAACGAGTTTCAGAATTGTTCGTTGTTGCCGTAACCTCCGCAAGTTCTTCCGTTCTTTGCCATCGGCGACCCATCAGAAATTCGTCACCGTCGACCATTCATCGCCATCTTCACTGTAATCTTCTTAGACAATCCTTTTAAGAGACTTGAAATGATCCCTCTCTCTCTCTTTTCTCTTTGAAAGGAAAAGTGGAAAACCAATCTTATTTCTTTCTTTTTTTTTTCTCAGAAACTTTTGAGATTATGTCGAACTTTTCCTCTCTATCCAACAATGTCCCTTCCACTTTCCCTTCTCTTCTTTTCTTTTAACTTCTCTCTTTTTTTTTTCTTTTTTTTTTTTTTCATTTCTTGTTTCCAAGAAGCTTTAAAAGATGTAATAGGATTTCTTAATTAGTATCTCCCTCTTAGGGTCAGCTTCCAGTGACGGCCTTTGGCTGCCTTTTGGACTCTCAGCCGTAGGGATGGAAATTTTGATGTCACAGTGAAGACTGGTGGTGGGCATGTCTGTGTTGGTTCTAAAATAATTTCGGATAAGGAAGCGTGATAATGTGAATCGAATACAAATAAAAAATTTTCAAAACTTTTGATAAATGCTATAAATTATATTATTTTGTACGCAAATAAATTAATTTAAGAATCTTAAGAACAGATTAGGACGAAAACTTAAGGCCCTGTTTGTTTCCGTTTTCATTTCCATTTTTCACATTTTTCGAGACTAAAAAATGAAACGGAAACATAAAATGCGTTTGGTGTAAAAATTTTTAAAAAACAAAAACAAAAACGTTTGTCTTTTCTGAAAAACTGAAAACGAAAAAAAGCCGTTTTCTCGTTTTCGTTTTCTTTTTCTGAAAACGGATTTCATTTTTTTTTTCTTCTCTCTCTTCTCCACTGCCCACCACCCCCGACTGCACCCCCCTCCCTCACTCCGACATCAACATCGACTGAAGGAGATGAAGGACGCCGGAGATGAAGGACGACAGAGAGAGATGTCGCTGGAGATTCCCTTGCTCGGTGGCTATCGTCAGTCGTCGGACGCTGCCGCCGGCACTACGCCCACGTGAACCCCGCCA
>NW_010363371.1:3707-40266 GCF_000414095.1 Morus notabilis | reverse complement strand
CGGATTCTTCCCGTTTTGATGTATATATAATGATGTTTATTTAATATATTTAATAATATTATTTATTTTAAACCACCAAACGCAGTTTCAGTTTTTTTTAAAACTGAAATCAATCTCTAAATAAAACTACCAAACGCATTTCAGAAATAATTCCAAAATGAAAATGAAAACGTTATCATTTCTATTTTCATACAGAAAACAAAATCATTTTGGAACCAATTCTAAACGCACCCTAAGTTTTTTACCATGAATAATTCAAGTGTTCTGGTTCTCAGATCACTAAGAATATTCCTAATCTACTATTTGGTTCAACAAAGACTGTATGTGAACACAACTTGAAATCAAAGCGAGATTAACACTCAACTCCCCAGTTTCCCACTACCATCAACATATGTACAAAGCATGACTGGAAATTTTAGAAGAACTCTTATCCCAATTTTTCTTTCTAAAATTCAGCCACTATAGGATTTCTAGAGCAAAAATTGTGTCCACTAAATTTCTACTCCCACCTATTTATAGAGTACTAATTAGAGTCCCACATGGAGTCTAATTTATCTCTACTATAAGACTTTAGAAAATTGGTGATTCATTTTTATTTTAAGCCTCATTTAAAATCAAGATCAATTCCCATTTAATTTTAGAACAATTTTTTCTCTATTACCAGTTGGAGAATTTGGCCACCACGGGGTTAAGTCCCTTATGGTTGGCACCACCATATGGTCCAGGAGGAGAAAGATTCATCCTTAATCCTTTTGCCCAATTTTGACTCAAATTTAAATTTCTATTTAAAGTCAAACTTCAAACTAATTTGAATTTCAGTTGACTAACTTGTTTAACAAGTGAACTGGATAACTTGGAGTTTAAGCAACTAAATTTCAGAAGGATTCCACCTATGCAAGGTGTGTACACCATGTGACCCCACCACATATGTATTCCAAAATTACCTATTAAATAATCACATTATTTAATATCTAATTAATTCTCAATTAATTATTTTGAGTGATTTAATTTAAAATTTCATAATTCTAAATTTTTAATTTTATCCTTAATGTCTTGTAGAATCACAAGGATGACGCGAGGGACTTAGGAACCTATTATATCAAAGCTCCAATAAAATTAATTATTAATCAAACTCTTTAATCAATTAATTCTATTAATTCTAAAGTTACTCCACTATAAACTTGAAATTCCACTCTTGATATTATAGACATTTACTTACATTCGTGAAACGTCCATTTGATATAGTCAGTTCATATAAATCAATCTTCCATATATAATTCATAATTAGAGCAAGTTAGGTGAAATTTGTTAACCTCTCTAATTACATATTTATCCTTGAGTACCATTGATTTTTTAATGGATAGTGATTCATATAAAAACAAATTTATGAATTGGAGCTCATACTAATCCAAGTACCAAATCAACCATAAAGGAAATTATTTATCTACTTTTTTCTTAAGAAGGCATGCATTCTATCTCATATATTAACATTCACAACTACTCACTTCATATCTCTAAGATACAAGGAATAAGATTTAGCTATCTTGAAATCCATACTGAGTAAGTAAAAAGACACGAATTCATAAATAAGAGTTTGCTAATAACTCAAGATTAAGATCATTATATATATTATCAGTAGACTCAATTAGTATTTATATACTTAATAAAAATTACCATAATTTCATATTATGTCATGTCTTAGTCCTACATAATCTCATTATGTAAAATACACACATTCGATATCCTTCCTATCAACAACGCGGATAAACTTGTTTCATTTTTAATGGGAATGACATGAATTAATAATGTTTTAATTAAATATTCTAAACTTTAATTAACTTCATTATGGACTTGTTTCGATTATTATCCATAAATATTATCCTCTAGTAATAATACTTATATACAATATTTAAGATCACATAAATAATCACAGAATTTTCAATGATATTCATAGAGTATACAAAATACATGCATATAAAATAATGAAATTTCTCTTTTGTTAAATAAATAATGATCATATCCTTCATTATATCTCATACTTTTAGGATATCATTCCAACATAGTATGCATCGTTGGGGGAGTTTAGGTCTTGGAGAGGTAATGGTTGGAGGCTGCCAAATTACGACTTTCTCCCTTAGGAGGGTTGAATCTACAGTGGCTTGGCAATCCTAGGTCCTTGTCCATCTCGTCAAGGCAAATCTAGGAGTAGGGTTTGTTCGTCGCTGTGGGTTCTATTTTAGGTATGGTTCAGTGACAGTTTGTGGCAGCGGGCGATATGTGATTTCTCTAGAGGGTGAACTTCTTTGGTGGTTTTGGTTTTAAAGGTGTGGCGACTCTCTGTAGGTGGTGCGTATCGAGATGGGTGGTTGTCAGTGACTACACATCTCCACACAACGGTTCAGTAATATTTCGTTTACGATGACTCCGACTACATTCAGATTTGTTCTCCTTGGCTTTTTTTATTGCGTAAAAATGTTTTTCCTGTGGTGTTAGGGTTTCATCTCTATTTTATAGTGGGGTTTTTCAAATAAAGGCAATGTGTTTTCCACATCTTAGGATTTGTGTTTTAATTTGTTGTTTTTGTTTTAGTTTTGTAATAATGGAGGTGGTCTCCCTATCTTCCGATTTTATTTTTGTGGCTAGTCTGCTTGAGTTTATTCTTAGAAGTGTTGTGGGTGACCTTTGGTTTAACGGTCTTTTAGTGTCAATCGATCAAAGATTTCTATCGATTGTAGAGTTGTTGTTTAAAGAGTTGCATGTGTGCTAAATTGTTAGCTTGCCTTTTCTGCTTTCAGTTGTTGAAGCTTGTTGCACACTTGCATTGGATGTTCCATTAGGAATTACTAGTGGTACCGGTCAGTGATTGAGGTTAATTAAGCTATCTTGTATTTCAAATTCATTCGAATCAACATTAGTGGTTGTATCTCTTTTATTTAGAATACAATTTCCTTTGGAGAAAAAAAAAATGTAATAGCCTGTAGTGGGTTACGTTTTAGTTTTACTTCGCCTACAGCCCTCTACACCCTTGAATTTAATCTAAGGGCCTATATTTTGTTCGTTATCGATTATGTAAAAAATTGTGTTATTATAGTCATATATATATGTAGACGAGTTCTTCCCTTATATTATAATAATTCTCTTTCTCTTTAGTATGTTATGTGTTTGCCTCTAATAAAGGACCCTGAATATCAGAAATTTTAAGTTTAAGATCCTTACTACGATCTCCATAATCATGAATGATTAAGTATATGTGACACTAAAAGCGAAAGTCATAGAGGACACAGTGACTATCTTTACCACCAAATATAAAAAATCTGATGACGTACGTGATAAAAATTCAGTTCCATCAATTATAAATTTTTTTGGTCAACGATATAATTTATTATAACCATCGGATTAATATCTTATGGTTAAAATAATGATACTCATATTGAAGTAATTATTAAAAACACACCTATTTTTATATGTATATATTTATAAAATTTGAATTTTAACACTTTACATCTCTTTATTTACTCAACCACATAATTAGTTAAATCAAACCCTCACTCCTCCCGATTAATTTCTTTGGCTCCGTCCATATAATAACTTTCTACAAAGAAAATAATAAAAAAAAAAATCCAGTCAAAATATAGTTGCATTATTCACACTGAAATACGCAAATCAAAACGTTAAATCTACTTGAGTTTCCTATTTTTCTATCTGTGTGCATGTTAGCTTCATCCAAAATCATGAATATCAAGAACAAACAATTAAATTTTAAATATTATATCAAATAAGACAAATTTTAGCCTCGTTCGTTTCGCTGATTCGAGTTGAGATGTGATTTTATGTGAGAGATTTTTACTGTAGCAAAAAAGTTAGATGTGATTATTTATGAGAGCTTTTTACTGTAGCAAAATTCAAATTCTAAACTCGAATCAACGAAACAAACGAAGCTTTATTGTTAGATTTGGAGTCTTAAATTCACATGGTTCTCTTATATTTTTTCCTCTATAAAGGTACCACTTCATTTTTACTAACATAAAAAAAATTACTTCAAATTACTTTGAAATAGGGGCTGGCAAATTATATATGCACAGATAGCTTTGCAAAATTACAATGGATATGATAACTAAACTTTGATAAGCAATAAACACTGTATCCGGATTTGTTATCTTATATTAACAAATGTGTGAGTGTGAATGAGCTTCAAATTAAGGCGTCATTTAATAAACGAATTTAATAAGAGAGATAATGAAATTAGAAAGAAAAGTAAAGTAATAGAAATAAAAATCTTTAATTACCTTTTAAGTGTTTACTTAATTATTATATGGTGTAATATGAAACAATTTCATTCACTTTTTTGTGTCTACTTAGAAATAGCATTATAATTAGTGTAATTATTATAAAGTCTTTTTACCCAATTAAATAATCATTGAGTATGTAGGTTGATTTGTTTTTTTTTTTTTTTTTCCGGAACTATTTCGAGTTTGCTTCTTAATTTTGTTTAGAAAAACTTATTTTAACATTTTTGACTAAAATAAAGTAACTCAAAAAGAGCACATCTCACCGACTATCCTTCATGTATATATTTTGTACATATGGATCTACATTTGAGTTTTAGTAGTCAGACAATTCTAATCTAATAGATATTTTTGGCTTTTCTTTCTCTTTTGTTGAAATGCCTTTTACATCCGACCTTAAATATCCTCTAATTTAATTATTTTATTTTATTTTTGCCAACACTTCGTAATGTTTAGTTGAAAGGTCACATTTTCTTTTCTTAATTATTATACAAAATCAAAATATCCTCTTATTTTTGAAAGCAGTAAAGAATATTCCCTTGACTAAATTTGTAAAAATATCCATAAAAAATTGTAAAAATATCGACTTATTTCTTTTAAGGAATATCAAGACTTTTCTTACTGATTTTTTAATTAACGGTTTAATCTATAAACGAGAGCATTTTAAAATTTGTGGAGTAATCAAAAATCAAAGGACAAATAATAAAAGAAAAGGATTATTAAAGCTTTTATTTCACTCAAGTTCTTCTAAATAAATTTTTTGACTCTGTCCTTGCTTATGACTAATGTAATTAAGAGACTGCCGACTCTAATGAAAACTTTTCAGATAAAAAAAAAATCTAGAAAACTCCACATCTTTACGTGTCGACTCATGTTTTCTTTCTTTCTTTTTTTCTTTTTTTTTCTTTTTTTTTTCTTTTTTCCCTCCTCGTGCCAAATTCTTCTTTATGTTTTTTTTTTTTGCTACTAATAGGCGTGTCCAAATTATTGTTATTCATAATGAGACGTTTAGTTTATGGATTAAAATTATGTGATTAAAATTATTTTTAATTTATGTGTATTTTTTATAAAAAAATATTATAAAAAATTATGAATCATGATTCAAATCATGACTTTTTACTTATCATTATCGTGTCCAACTCACGTTGAAGAAATAAGCAATGAAATTCCTATTTTATACTCCACGTGGTAATTTTGAGAGCTTTTTACTGTAACATAAAAAATTAAATGTAATATTTTTTAAAAAATTTTAACCGTAAAAACTTAAAATTTAAAATTTAAATAGGTGAAATAAATAAGGCCTCAATCAGCAAACGTAAGTCCAAACAGGTGGGACGAACACACCAGATCGTCACTTCCCAAAAGATAATTTACCACCGAAAAAAGCGTAATTCCAGAAAACCCCCCAAATAAAGTCACCATCACCAAACCCAAAAAACAATAATCCAATCAACTATTTAAAGCCTTGTACAGACCCGACGAAGCTTCACTCTTTTGCCCCAAAACACTCCAGTCAAACTTAGCCCAAAAATGGAGCTCCGAAGATCTCTCTTGTTCTCTCTCTTCTTCCTCACTCTCTCCGTCCTCGTCATCTCCGACTCGGTAACCACTTCTTTCCCAAATTAATCTCATGTATTTCTCTCTCTTTCTTGAAACTCTGATAAGTCGTTTTTTCTTTCTTTTGTTTTGTTTTTTTTCTTTTTTTTTTTTTGGCAGGATCCGGATTGCGTGTACACGATCTACGTTAGGACCGGATCGGTCATAAAGGGAGGGACGGACTCGAAGATCAGCGCGCAGCTCTTCTCATCGGACGGCTACGGGATCTTGATCAAGGATCTGGAGAAGTGGGGAGGGCTGATGGGGCCCGACTACAACTACTTCGAGAGGGGCAATCTCGACATTTTCAGCGGCCGGGGACCGTGCTTGGAGGAGCCGATATGCAAGCTGAACCTGACTTCCGACGGGTCTGGGCCCCACCACGGGTGGTACGTCAACTACGTGGAGATCACCTCTACTGGGGTCCACATCCCCTGCCACCAGCAGCAGTTCGAGATCGAGCAGTGGCTCGCCAGCGATACGTCGCCGTATGAGCTAACGGCGATCAGGGACTACTGCCCCAAGCGCGGCGGCGGCGGCGGCGGCGACAACGGCGTTAGACACCAGGTTAAGACCGCTTCGCTACCCCAGATTGGTCGTTTGAGTTCTGTTGTCGTTTAAGGGGAGTACTTAATTGCGTTGTGTGTCGTTTTTGGGGAGGAAATAAAGAGAAAGGGGTATTTGGATGTGGAGTTAGATGAGATTTGAAAGG
The DNA here is from genome assembly GCF_000414095.1 of Morus notabilis. NCBI lineage: Eukaryota > Viridiplantae > Streptophyta > Magnoliopsida > Rosales > Moraceae > Morus > Morus notabilis. The sequence goes on along the minus strand of NW_010363371.1, from coordinate 33,672 downwards.
CTGTATTATTTTAGCGGTTTGTTGTACTCCTTTGGTATATTATTGTATTGATTAAAGTTGTGCCTTGGCTGGGGAAAAAAATAGTGGGCTTTGTTGTATTAAATTGCACCTATATAAGCGGATTATTCGGGTCTTTGAGAATAATGGACCTTTTTTTTTCATTTTTAAGTAAATGTTTTGGCTTTTTTTCTTGGGATAATAGTTAATTTTTTTAATAGTTAAATCTACGTATTTTTATATAATTTTATGTAAATTTAACGGACAAAAAATTTAATTTATTAGTATACATATACAGTATATTGACTTATTAGTATATAGTATATTAATCAAAAAATGTTTTTTTTTTTTTTTTTGAGTGAAACATATGGACAGTTTTGGATGTGCTTGAACATTAGACTTTTTTTATGAAAAATGAAAATTGGAGTTGTTCGAATTAGGTGGGTGTAGGGTATAGTGGATTAAATATTTTCACATTTTGAATTTGTGGTCGCTATCTTTAACTTGGCATTAAATTGTATTAAATGATGTGCATGTATGTCATAGCTCATAGGTGGAGTTCTTGAGAGGTTTTTTTTTTGGCAAAAAAAAAAAAAAAAAAAAGCTTCTACAAACATGGAGCTCATGGAAAGGTAACTGGCGGTGATGGAGGTGCGAGGAGGCGAGCAGTGAAATCACCCAGGGTTGTTCTTTTACATTTTTAAGTTATGGTGACTTGAGTGATGATCTTGAGTTGAGTTTGAATTATAACTTGAGTTGAAGTTGTAACTTGAGTTTATATTTGGATGTGCATATTTGAGTTATGATTTGAATTGAAAATCTTTTTGAGTTTATGTTTGGTTGAGTTAAAACTTAAATTTGTATTTAAATAGTATTTTAATAAAAACTCAATGGTTATGAAAAATTTTAATAGGGTATATGGGTGATGTTTTATTCGTCTTTTTGTTGTGAAAGTATAGGAAAAAAAATCATCTCGATCGGAATTAAAACAAAAAAGTTATGATATTTTTAAAAATAAAAAAAATATTGTTCATTAACTTGAGCTCGAGTTTATTAACTCAAGTTGAAAGGAAAATTTAGGGGCTGTTCTTTTGTCGTTTTTGAGTTAGGTGATTTGAGTGTAGATTTTGAGTTATAACTTGAGTTGAAGTTGTAACTTGAGTTTGTGTTTGATTGTGTACATTTGAGTTATGATTTGAGATAAGAATCTTTTTGAGTTTGTGTTTTAAGTGAGTCAAAACTTGAATTTGTATTTAGATAGTATTTTAATAAAAACTCAATGCTGATGGAAAATTTTAATAGGGTATATGAGTGGGGTTTTATTCGTCTTTTCGTTGTCAACGCATAGAAAAAAAATCTTCTCAATCAGAATTAAAACGAAAAAGTTATAACATTTTTAAGAATAGAAAAAATATTGTTCATTAATTTGAGTTCGAGTTTCTGAACTCGAGTTGAAGAGGAAACTTGAACTCGAGTTTTAGTCTCAAACTCGAGTTTAAACTTAAAAGAACATGAGCTTAAATAAAGTTATAACTCGAGTTGCTGTTTTGAGTTTTTGACTCAAAAAATGGGTTGCCGAACAGCCCATTAAACTCAAGTTTAGCCATAAACTCGAGTTTAAACTTGAGTGCAAACTTAAGTTCAAACTTGAGTTTTACAAAAGAATATAAATTTAAATAAAATTATAACTCGAGTTTAAATTTTTTTTGAGTTTTGCTCTAAAAGAATAACCCCTCAGTGTCACTATCTGAAACGAGGGACGTAACTAATTAAAGTTAAATGTAAAATAAATCTGGATTTAAATAATCTAAACCCTGAAAACATAAAGAATCTCGATAATAATAATAACAATATAATAATAAGTCACTGCCTTACAACAGCTTTTAGGTTTTAAATATTTCACAATTTCTTTTCCTCAAAAACAGTATAATTACATTTGATAGTTGGTTTAGTACAAGTAATGTGATTGTTGAAATTGTCTTGTCCACATCGAATTCTCTAGTGATGGCTCCTTATGAAATTTAATAGTATCAGAGCACGGTTTCAGATTCTTCTAGAACTGAAATTGTGCGTAAATGATTTTACAATCAAAAGACATTTTAGTACATATTTCAGTACCTATGAAAAACTGAAATTTTAGAAATGTCGTTGATATTTACGTTCATGGTGACAATATTAAGGGTGGCCTCGCAATGTGAATGTCACGGTGGAGGAGCTTGGGCACGACCATGATGGGTGCGTATGAAATGGAGAATCAATCTCCTTTTAATTAGGGGTGTAAGAAATGAGCTCTAATCTAACGAGTCCGCCCGAATCGATCCAACCCTACCCAAAAATAGTGGGGATCTTTTAATTTTTTTTGGTTGTAAATATGCCGAACCCGTAATGTGCGGGTAGGGTGTCGGGCCAGATTCCACTTCCTCACTTCCTCCGTCGTTTCTCACTTCTTCATTTTCTTCAATCTCAGACTCAAAGAGTCAGAGTTCTCTTCTTCTTCTCACACCTTTAGGAGGTTCTCAGTTCTCACTTCCTCCGCCGATTCTTAGTTCTCACTTCCTCACTTCCATCGCCGAACGTCTAGTGGGTCTTCCTCGGCTGCGTCGGCATCGGAAAAGGCACCTACCCCAGCCTCCTCGACATCCCCCACATGGCCACCGGTGATCTCATCCGCGAAGAGCTCACCATGTTCAAGCCCAAACCGACCAAGCCGGCCAACCCGGTCAACCCAGCCTACCTAAGATAACCCTAAGGGTTACTGGTTTGTGGGCTCAAGGGGGCGTTGTGGCCCAAATTTTTCTCAACCCACAGTGTGCGGCTTGACCCAATTTCAAGCCCAACCCTGAGCCTACCTGGCTGATTTACACCCCCCTACTTCCAATAGGGGTAAGGTAGGGCTAATGATGGCTGACAATGAGGATGTGAGGCACACGTTTTTTTTTTCGTGTTAGAGACACTTAAATAGTTTATTATTTATCGGATAACGAAAAAGTCATTTATCCAACTATTTAAGAATTTTTTAATATATTTTAAAAATGTTTTTTTTAAACAAATTTTAGTTGAAATAATACTCGTTTTTAATTTTAAACACATAAAAAGATCTATAACTGTATATTAAAATAATACAATTTAGCATTTAAAAAAAATGTGTTAAGATAAATTTTGATATGAATTATATAGAAAAGAATTAAATAGAAACACATTTAAAGAAAATTATTTTAACCATTGACCAAAAAAAAAAAAAATAGGTACATATGCTGAAAAAATTACTTTCACAGGGGTAAAGTAATAAGAAAAAATATATTAAAAAACACACCTAAAAAATTAAAATGTAAAAAAAGTTAACAAAAAAATATTTGAAAAAAGTTTTAAAAATAAAGCTAAAAAAGTAAAGGAAGAAAAAAAAAGAGTGGGAGTATTAGGAGAAAAGAGCCTTGGCTCTTTTATACAGAGAGATGGAGACATTTCAAAAATTTGGGGGTGTTTTCGTACAAAAGAAACGAACAGGGACCAAGTTGTTATTTATTAAACAATATAAGGACAATTTATGCTAAAAGCTTTTTTTTTTTTATTATTTGTCTCTATTGAAAATTTATTCTTTTTGCTTATCATAATGAAATTAATCATTTACTTTGTCTTAGTGGTAGTGAATGGTGATCTAATTATTATTATTATTATTATTTTGAATGATAAAACCTCCATTTTAAGTACTGCATTTCTATATTTTTAGAATTTGAACAATGTTGTAACTTACATCCAAAAACCACCTGTAAACTCTCTACCAAAGAGAACTTGAACAATGTTTTAATTACCTGAGTTTTATGTAATCATTTGAAATGATGTTATCAAGTAATGGTTTGAGCACTATTTTTTTTTTTTTTTCCCTTAAGAAACACAAAAATTATGTCATTTTAAGCATCAATCGGTTAATGAAAATACACGTTTTTTTTATTTAGAAATTATGTTAAAGTGAATTTACGACAAGCCGACTCCATCATCACAATTTTTGGCTAATCTGCCATAGTCGGATCATTCAGAGAGGCTCATGAAGTCAGGATGTAAGCCCCACATGAACTTTTGCAATATATCATTAAGGAAAAGAAAAAAAGAAAAGAAGAAAAGTTTGAAAAGTTAATACTTACCATCCTCAGGTGTGGTAATATACATGGTGAAATTATTGAAACATTCTTTCATGCCCGTGATAACTTTTTTTTTTTCAGTTTTAGGACCTAATACAAATATATCAGTTTGAAAAGAAACCCCAATAGAAAAATATTTTCACGCAGCATCCATAAAATCCTCATTATTTTTTTTTTCACTAACGCCTCTAAAGTTGGATGAAAACAAAGATGGGAGAATATTAGCAAAGAAATATTCGTGTAATTCATATTATATCTTGGAAGGGGAAAGAAGTTTTGACCCGACTGTATGAAATTAAATTATTAAAGTAAATTATTATGATATCTTGTGGTTTTCAAAACTTTATCAAATACGCACATGCATATTATGATAATTCTATATTTCTATTGGGATAATATCAAATCCAAAAATGATTCATCCAAGTACCTTTAACATTTCTTTGAGACGGAAATGTCCTTTCTGTCCCCTTTAGTCTAGAAAAACAAGTAAAAAAGTATGGTTTTTTAGGAGAAGGATAATTTCAAAAGTTGGACAAGTTTGATGGTTTTTTAGGAGAAGAATAATTTCAAAAGTTGGACAAGTTTGGCTAATTTCAAAAGTTGGACAAGTTTGATGTGGGAAATATCTTGGAGATGCGTTAAAATTTCATAATCACAACCCTTTGGTGGCTTCTGAAAAAAGGGGAGTCCATTATTATCACACTTGTCCAATTATCACGTTTTTCTTTTCTTTTTTGCTTGGAAAAGGCAAATGAAACGGTGCTTTAATCATAAGCAAAATTCAATGCCATGAATTCCACGTTGCGTTTGAATGGAAAACGTAAGATTTATATTGTGCCGCAAAAAAGATTGGCAACATATAACGCTACGCTACCATACCAGAGTTGGACACTAATTTTGGGTTCTCTTCAGTTCCTTTAATACTGCATCCGCTAGTTCATCCTCATTATACTCTACTCCGAAGCATCTCACAATTTCCATGTTCGGATTCAAAAGATACCTGCTTATGTTAACAAAGATTGTGATAAACCCGAAAATAGAGAAGTGAAAAGAAAAAAAAAAATAGCTTCTTGTGCTTACATGTTGTGAGAAGATTCCACAAGATAATCATCCCCCTCCTCTTCAACCTTCTTAAAATAAATGCGGTGCTCTTGTGCCATCTGCCTTACAGCTGAAACAGGTCCAGTTAAACCTGTGATTCTCGGGTCAAATTCTGAAAATGCAAAAAGAAGGATTAGCCATTCCATATCCATCAAAATGTTTAGTGGACGTTTGGTTCATGTATTCAGAATCATGATTCAAAATCATTTTTGTTTTACGCGTGTTTTTTATGAGAGAAAATCACTGTAGAGAACCATAAATCATGATTCAGATCAGTGACGAATACAGAAAACAAACATCCTCTTGGCTTTTACATAAAACAAACATCTCAAAGATTATTCAGTCGTTGGGAAGGCCTAACCTTTAAGGTAAGCACGGAGTTGCGATGGTGTATCACGCTGAGGGTCGATTGTAACAAACACCGGTAGGACCTTAATAGTGTGTTTTGCCTCTTGCTCCAAGTAAAATAATACAATGTGAGAAGTAAGCCTTAGTTAAAGCCCACGCCATGTCATTTTCTCCATTTCCTATTCCATGCCCATCCAATAATATCATGCCACTTGAATTAAAATATTTTAACTGACATGATATTTTAATTTATATGGCATGATATTTAATTGAAATGGCATTTTACTTAACATGACATGATATTATTGGAGGGGCATAAAAACAAACAGAAAGAAGGGGATGCGGAATCAAATTCGTAAAATTAAGCGAAATTAAGGTTGAATTAAGTGGCAAACCTAGTTTATCTATGGCCTTGGCCATAACCTGGACTTGCTCCGGGCCTACATCAGGAGAAGATGTATATCCAAAGTAAAGGAGAACCCATTTTCCGCGAAGGTTCCTCTCAGTAATTGTCTGATTCTCTGTATCTATTAAAGTGAATGGGCCACCAATTATAGGACCCTTGACAAAATTTCCACTAGACTTGTTACCCTGCCCTGATCCAGCAGAAGGAAAATAAGGTGAGAATCAAATTGGGTTTAAAACATATAATCTTTCATTAAGAGGTTATCTGGACGGGTCGAATTTTGACAACAGAATGGAGGTTAGCTAGGCACTTGATGTTGACTTTCAATTGCAACCAGCAGGCAACAGTCTAATGAATAACTATATATTGCTATCAATAATTTCACATAACAAATTATTCAAATTATGAGAATGCAATGATCCACAAATCTAAAATCCATTCTTTGGCTGCAAACCATAAAGCATCATATATGACAAGGAAGAAGAGGGAAAAACATTATGAGAGGGTTCTTGAATCCCCAAATACTTATATGGGGTGCCATGATCCTACTGTATGTTATGAGGAGTCAATATATCCTGATTCAAATCCTGTCACAATTATTGCCATGGGTCACAACACAGGAAACAAATTCATGACAATAATTCATGTGGGCAATATAAGCTGAAAGCACAGAAACAGTCATTGAACTGGATGGCTTGCAATGGATCTGATCCGTTCAGATTCCACAGATCCAGAAGATTTGATCCTGTCTGACCCAACCCCAGAATCTTGGAATGGCTGTAACGCATGTTTTGGAGAGTAGAACTGGGAGAGGTGGAGTCGGGCATGAACAACTTCAGGCACAACTTTTTATCAATGCCCCTGCCCCAATCCTTTAAGGGAGTCGACTACTTGTGCAAAAAAGCTCACTATGTGGAAGCACGTCTTAGAAACAGTGGTATCCTAGAAAGTATTTGAAGGTTGGCTCACTTGGTTTTTAATAATCGTCAATGGCTTCAAATGCCGCGACAAGGACGTGACAAGTTGCCTTCAAAGCTAGATTGATATCGTAGAAAAATGAAGTGCACTGAAACCTTCCAACAGTCTATCTAACTTCTGAAATAAGCCATTTCACACATCTATGATTGATTATGAAATATCATTTCGACTTGGTAATGTGTGATTCTTAACCGGGTTAACTAGGCTGCATATTCACATGCATGGAAAACTCTTGTTTAAGCTTTAGACAGCATGGGCACAAAAACAGAACTCCATCATACAGAAGAGCAAGCACATTTATTTAAGAAGCAAATTGATTTCTTGGACTTTTCCCGAGCTCACTTCTGGCTTACAACGGGCTGTTTTCATCCCTCTTTGTTATCAATCCTTCGAATTTCACTGCCATTCCAAGCTGACGAAGCTCAAGAATTGGTCCTCCCCCTAACGTGGGCCAAGGCACCAATCATGCCAAAGCCTCCTGCTAAGCAAATTACTCCACTAGCTACACTAGCATTGCCGCATCACGAGAACCATCAATAGCAGTAAAGGCACTTGAACAGGAGCAAGTTGCCTTGAAGAAACGGGCAGAAGGGTTGTGAAGGCTAACCAAACAAAGGCCGTGAAATATAAAACTTCTTGAGAAAGGAAAGAAAAGTGAAGCCAAGGGAACAACAAAATCCCAATGAACACTTTCTTCTTTTGAAGATTAAAATAATACTGAGAGGTCACAGCACTAGTCATACTAGTTACGCATATGCACAGTCACTAGCCATAAGAGGTCTCACAAAATAAGTTTTTTGGTTTGATAGTCACAGTTTAACATGATATATCAAGATCAAAATCTTCTCATTGCTGATTGTGAACAAACATATTATCATCTGTCACTCTAGCTTAGTTGGGTATTGTTGTGCTTCAGACAAAAGTTCTACTTTTACTTTGTGTAAGTTCAAAATCCTCTTGGATACTTCTTATGAAACACACAACTTGCATCATTTTATGTACAAAGGACTTCTGGGGTCTCCAAAAACAATACTAAACAGGCTCTTTATTTTCACTTTCACATGGGCTTTTCACACTTGACAAAAAACTTAGACCATGTTAAACACTGACACCAAAACCTGATATCAACTTCCACAAAAATTCTAATCCTAATTACTGTGCAATTTTAATAAGCATGCTCATTCCACTTCCATGTAACCAGGGCTCATATTCCAAGTCTTCGCACTTGCGCTACCTAATTTGGCAGCCACACTACCAAGAGAACATGCCTCAACCTCATATCCAATAACTAGAAACTTACACTGAAGTAGGATAGAGTCAGATCATTAATCTCAAATTTGAAAGGCAGGATTTGTTGAAATGCACTGCTAACACTTGGAGTACACTTCACTCATGGAAGATTTATCAACAATACAATCAACAACAGTAACCTTTACTTACAGGAAATCATCATTTTTTCCTCTTTAATCATCATTATCCAAGCTAGTCTATATGAAGAATTCCCAGCTCACTCCATCCCAGATCCGACCATACCCTCACATCATTTCACCATGCGGTGGCATAACATAAACTGGGAATATATCCTTATTACAAAAAGGTGGTCTGAATTCATGGATAAATCATCAGCAACTAATATTCATTGGAGCATCTCCAACCCATAACACCAAAATGGTGTAAATTCATCTCCAACCCATTACACCATTTCTAACACCGAAAAGAATATTCCGTGTATGTTCAAAGCAAAAAAAAATAAAAAAGAAAAATGACATGGCGTTTGGTGTGGCGTGAATAATGGTTTTCTGTTCACCCCACACCATTCACACCAAAATGGCGTGCGTTAGAAGGCCAATTCCAACGCACACCATTTTGGTGTGCAAAAGTGGATATGACAGCGGAAATTAGCTCCAATCACACACCAATTTTCACAGCAATTTGCCATGAATGTGGATGGGGTAAATTCACAGCAATTTTCCATGAATGTGGATGGGGTAAACACTGGAAATGCAAATTTGCGTTTCCACTATTCACCCCACACCAAATCCTTGTCATTTTTATTTTTTTTCTTTTTTTAATTTGCAAAAAGGGCACCAAAAGAATATTTGTTTTCTATTGTTCCCAAATTTATTATTTTTCAACAAACTTTTTCTCCTTTTTGCTACAAAAAAGGAAAAAACTTTCTTTTGAGTCCCACATTGTTAATTTTGTATTATGGTTAATTTAATATGGAGAAAAATTAATACGTAAATAATACAAACCGAAAAATATTGTATGTGGGCATAATTTGTAAAATAGATAAATAGTAGGGAATTAGTAAAAGGGAATATAAAAGGAGATAAAAAGGAATGTACATGAACATTCTTTTTGGTGTTAGAATTGGTGAAATGGATTGGAGATTAATTTACTGTTTGATGTGACAATTACACCATTTTGGTGTTAAGGGTTGGACATGCTTAAGTCTGTCTTGAAGAAACTGTTGACGGTGAAATTTCGTCAACAGAAATACGCCGGATCACCCTCTGGGTATCCCGTGGGGTTACCGGCTAGAAATTAGCTGTATATTTGAAATTATGTTATAAAGTGTTTATTATATTTTTAGAAGCATGAGAATAATGCTTGAATGAGAGGACACCCAAAATTTATAGTGGTTCACTCTGTTAATGAAGAGCTACATCCACTTGTATATTGTATTTCTTTTGGGCTCTTTTTGGATTACATAGAATCAGTTCTCTATTCTCTGATTACATATGAAAAATAGCCAAAAATACTCTCCTCTTTCATTCAGGGCCTTACCCCTTTTATAGCCTAGAGATTACTTCATGGGTGGTTTTTCTTGGTAGGCTCATCCACTTGAGTGGCCTACTAGCCTGTGAGCCCAGACCCATAGCCTGTCACAACCTTTTTCACTGTTCACTCATCCACTTTGTCCCCTATTGCGGCTATGCACATCCCCTTTTAATCATCCACCGTCCATTAAAGGGTGGTTTATGGGCTTGTAATTAATGCCTGCATTACTGACATTCTTCAAACCCAGACGTAACTCATTTGTCCACTCAGGGGCCTTTCTGGAGAAGTGGACCCATGTTTATACGGTCGGCTTCCTATGAGGCCTCTCCTCCTTAGAAGGGTCGGCCGTCTGGAGGCCTCTCCTCCTTGGAAAGGTCGAGCGTTTGGAGGCCTCTCCTCCTTGGAATGGTCGGCCTCATGAATGGCCCTTGGGGCTCTTGGCAGGTTTAAAAACCTTCTTCATGGAGGCCTCTCCTCATTGGAGGGATCGGCCTCGTAGATGCCCCTTGGGGCTCTTGGCAGGTTTAAGAACCTTCTTCATGCAGGCTTCTCCTCTTTTGAGGGATCGGCCTTATAGATGCCCCTTTGAGCTCTTGGCAGGTTTAAGAACCTTCTTCATGGAGGCCTCTCCCCCTTGGAGGGGTTGGCCTCGTGGATGCCCCTTGGGGCTCTTGACAGGTTTAATAACCTTCTTCAGGGAGGCCTCTCCTCCTTGAAGGGTACGGCCTCGTGGATGCAGGTTTAAGAACCTTCTCAGGGAGGCCTCTCCTCCTTGGAGGGGGCGGCCTCATGGATGTCCATTAAGACTCTTGAAAGGTTTAAAAACCTTCTTTATGGAAGTCTCTCCTCCTTGGAGAGGTCATGGATGCCCCTTGGGGCTCTGGCAGGTTTAAAAACCATCTTCATTGAGGCCTCTCCTCCTTGGAGAGGTCGGCCTCATGGATGCCCATTGGGGCTCTTGGCAGGTTCAAGAACCTTCTTCATGGAGGCCTCTCCTCCTTGGAGGGTTCAGCCTCATGGATGCAGGTTTAAGAACCTTCTTTATGGAGGCATCCTCTCCTTGGAGGGGTCGGCCTCGTGGATGCCCCTTGGGGCTCTAGGCATGTTTAAGAACCTTCTTTATGGAGGCCTCTCCAACTTAGAGGGGTCGGCCTCGTGGATGACCCTTAGGGCTCATGGCAGGTTTAACAACCTTCTTCATGTATGCCTCTCCTCCTTGGACGGGTCAGCCTAATTGATGCAAGTTTAAGAACCTTCTTTATGGAGGCCTCTCCTCCTTGGAGGAATCGGCCTCATTGATGCGGGTTTGAAAACCTTTTTCATGGAGGTCTCTCCTCCTTAGAGGGGGCGGCCTCATGGATGCCCCTTGGTGCTCTTGGCAGGTTTAAAAACCTTCTTTATGGAGGCCTCTCCTCCTTGGAAGGGTCGGCCTCGTGGATGCCCCATGGGGCTCTTGGCAGGTTTAAGAACCTTTTTTACGGAGGCCTCTCCTCCTTGGAGGGGTCAACATCGTGGATGCCCTTTGGGGCTCTTGGCAGGTTTAAGAACCTTATTCATGGAGGCCTCTCCTCCTTGGAGGGGTCGGCCTCGTGGATGCCCCTTGTGGCTCTTGGCAGGTTTAAGAACCTTCTTTATGGAGTTCTCTCCTCGTTGGAGGGGTCGGACTCAGAGATGCCCCTTGGGGCTCTTGTCAGGTTTAAAAACCTTGTTCATGGAGGCCTCTCTTCCTTGGAGGGGTCGGCGTCGTGGATGCCCCTTGGGGCTCTTGGCAGGTTTAAAAACCTTCTTCATGAAGGCCTCTCCTCCTTGGAGGGGTCGGCCTCTGGATGCCCCTTAGGGCTCTTGGCAGATTTGAGAACCTTATTCATGAAGGCCTCTCCTCCTTGGAGGGTCGGCCTCCTGAATGCCCCTTGGGGTACTTGGCAGGTTTAAGAACATTGTGCATGGAAGACTCTACTCCTTAGAGGGTCGGCCTCATGGATGCCCCTTGCGGCTCTTGGCAAGTTTAAGAACCTTATTCATGGATGCCTCTCCTCCTTGGAGGGGTCGGCCTCATGAATGCAGGTTTAAGAACCTTCTTCATGAAGACCTCTCCACTTTGGAGAGGGCAGCTTCATGTATGCCCCTTGGGACTCTTGACAAGTTTAAGAAGCTTCTTTATGGAGGGCTCACCTCCTTGGAGGGGTCGGCCTCGTGGATACCACTTGGAGCTCTTGGCAGGTTTAAGAACCATCTTTATGGAGGACTCTCCTCCTTGGAGGGGTCAGCCTCATGGATGCCCCTTAGGGCTCTTGGAATGTTTAAGAACCTTTTTCATGTAGACCTCTGCTCCTTGGAGGGGTCGGCCTCATGGATGCCCCTGGTGGCCCTTGGCAGGTTTAAGATCCTTTTTCATAGAGGCCTCTCCCCATTGGAGGGGTCGGGCTTATGGATGCCCCTTGAAGCTCACGGCAGGTTTAAGAACCTTATTTATGAAGGCATCTCCTCCTTGGAGGGATCGGCCTCATGAATGCAGGTTTGAGAACCTTTTTCTTGAAAGTCTCAACTCTTTGGAGGGGGCGGCCTCGTGGATCCCCCTTGGGACTCTTAGCAGGTTTAAGAACCTTCTTCATGGAAGTGTCTACTCCTTGGAGGGGTCGGCCTCATGGATGCCCCTTGGGGCTCTTGACAAGTTTAAGAACCTTATTCATGGAGGCCACTCCTCCTTTGATGGGTCGGCCTTATGGATGCCCCTTGGGGCTCTTGGCAGGTTTAAGAACCTTATTCATGGATGCCTCTCCTCCTTGGAGGGGTTGGCCTCATGAATACCCCTTGGGGCTCTTGTCAGGTTTAAGAACCTTCTTCATAGAGACCACTCTTCCTTGGAGGGGTCGGCCTCATGAATGCAGGTTTCAGAACTTTCTTCATAGAAGTCTCTACTTCTTGGAGAGGGCGGCCTCATAAATGTCCCTTGAGGCTCTTGGCAGGTTTAAGAACTTTTTTCATGGATGCCTCAACTCCTTGGAGGGGGCGGCCTCATGTATGCCTTTTGAGGCTCTTGGCAAGTTGATGAACTTTTTTCATGGATGCCTCTCCTCCTTAGAGGGGTCGTCCTCATGGATGCCTATTGTGGCTCTTGGTAGGTTTAAGAACCTTATTAATGGAGGCCTCTCCTCCTTTGAGGCGTCGACCTCATGGATCAGGTTGAAGAATCTTCTTCATGGAGGCCTCTCCTCCTTAGAGTCTTTATGGAGGCCTTTCCTACTTAGAGGGGTCGGCCTCATAGATGCCCCTTGGAGCTCTTGACAAGTTTAAGAACCTTTTTTTATGGATGTCTCTCCTCCTTGGAGGGGTCGGACTCATGGATGCAGGTTTAAGAACCTTCTTCATGGAAGCCTCTCCTCCTTGGAAGAGGCGGCCTCATGGATGCCCCTTGGGGCTCTTGACAAGTTTAAGAAGCTTCTTTATGGAGGCCTCACCTCCTTGGAGGGGTCGGCCTCGTGGATGCCACTTAGGGCTCTTGGCAGGTTTAAGAACCATCTTCATGGAGGACTCTCCTCCTTGGAGGGGTCGGCCTCATGGATGCCCCTTAGGGCTCTTGGAAGGTTTAAGAACCTTTTTCATGGAGACCTCTGTTCCTTGGAGGGGTCGGCCTCATGGATGCCCCTTGTGGCTCTTGACAGGTTTAAGATCCTTTTTTATGGAGGCCTCTCCCCCTTGGAGGGGTCGGCCTTATGGATGCCCCTTGAGGCTCATGGCAGGTTTAAGAACCTTATTTATGAAGGCATCTCCTCCTTGGAGGGATCGGCCTCATGAATGCAGGTTTGAGAACCTTTTTCATGAAAGTCGCAACTCCTTGGAAGGGGCGGCCTCGTGGATGCCCCTTGGAGCTCTTAGCAAGTTTAAGAACCTTCTTCATGGAGGTGTCTACTCCTTGGAGGGGTCGGCCTTATGGATGCCCCTTGGGGCTCTTGACAAGTTTAAGAACCTTATTCATAGAGGCCACTCCTTCTTTGATGGGTCGGCCTTATGGATGCCCCTTGGGGCTCTTGACAAGTTTAAGAACCTTATTCATAGAGGCCACTCCTTCTTTGATGGGTCGGCCTTATGGATGCCCCTTAGGGCTCTTGACAGGTTTAAGAACCTTATTAATGGATGCCTCTCCTCCTTGGAGGGGTCGGCCTAATGGATGCAGGTTTCAGAACTTTCTTCATAGAAGTCTCTACTTCTTGGAGGGGGCGGCCTCATGGATGTCCCTTGGGGCTCTTGGCAGGTTTAAGAACTTTTTCCATAGATGCCTCTCCTCCTTGGAGGGGGCGACCTCGTGTATGCCTTTTGAGGCTCTTGGAAAGTTTATGAACATTTTCCATGGATGCCTCTCCTCCTTAGAGGGTTCGTCCTCATGGATGCCTATTGGGGCTCTTGGCAGGTTTAAAAACCTTATTAATACAGGCCTCTCCTCCTTGGAGGGGTCGACCTCATGGATCAGGTTTAAGAACTTTCTTCATGGAAGCCTCTCATCCTTGGAGGGGGCGGCCTCATGGATGCCTTTTAGAGCTCTTGACAGGTTTTAGCACCTTCTTTATGGAGGCCTTTTCTCCTTGGAGGGGTCGGCCTCATAGATGCCCCTTGGGACTCTTGACAGGTTTAAGAACCTTTTTCATGGAGGTCTCTCCTCCTTTGAGGGGTCGGACTCACGGATGCAGGTTTAAGAACCTTCTTCATGGAAGTCTCTCCTCCTTGGAAGGGGCGGCCTCATGGATGCCCCTTGAGGCTCTTGGCAGGTTTAAGAACCTTGTTCATGGAGGCCTCTCCTCCATGGAGTGGTCGGCCTCGTGGATGCCCCTTGGAGCTCTTGGCATGTTTAAAAACCTTCTTCATGGAGGACTCTCCTCCTTTAAGGGGTCGGCCTTATGGATGCCCCTTGGGGCTCTTCACAGGTTTAAGAACCTTTTTCATAGAAGTCTCTCCTCCTTGGAGAGGGCAGCCTCACGGATGCCCCTTGGGGCTCTTGGCAGGTTTAAAAACTTTTTTTATGGAGGCCTCTCCTCCTTGGAGGGGTTGGCCTCATGGATGCCCCTTGAGGCTCTTGGCAGGTTTAAGAACCTTCTTCATGAATGCCTCTCCTCCTTGGAAGGGTCGGCCTCGTGGATGCCCCTTGGGGCTCTTGGCAGGTTTAAGAACCTTATTCATGGAAGCCTCTCCTCCTTGGAGGGGTCGGCCTCATGAATGCAGGTTTAAGAACCTTCTTCATAGAGGCATCTCTTCCTTGGAGAGGACGGCCTCATGGATGCCCTTTTGGGGCTCTTGGCAAGTTTAAGAACCTTCTTTATGGAGGCCCCACCTCCTTGGAGGGGTCGGCCTCGTGGATGCCCCTTGGGGCTCTTGGCAAGTTTAAGAACCTTTTTCAGGGAAGACTCTCATCCTGAGAGGGGTCGGCCTCATGAATGCCCCTTGGGGCTGTTGACAGGTTTAAGAGCCTTATTAATGGATGTCTCTCCTCCTTAGAGGGGTCGGCCTCATGAATACAGGTTTAAAAACCTTCTTCATGGAGGCCTCTCCTCCTTAGAGAGGGCGGCCTCATGGATGCCCCTTGGGGCTCTTAGCAAATTTAAGAACCTTCTGTATGGAGGCCTCACCTCCTTGGAGGGGTCGGCCTCGTGGATGCCCCTTGAGGCTCTTGACAGGTTTAAGAACCTTCTTCATAGAGGTCTCTCTTCCTTGAAAGGGTCGGCCTCATGGATGCGCCTTGGGGCTCTTGGCAGGTTTAAGAACCTTTTTCATGAAGACCTCTCCTCCTTGGAGGGGTCGACCTCATGGATCAGGTTTAAGAACCTTCTTCATGGAAGCCTCTCATCCTTGGAGGGGGTGGCCTCATGGATGCCTCTTAGAGCTCTTGACAGGTTTTAGCACCTTCTTTATGGAGGCATTTCCTCCTTGGAGGGGTCGGCCTCATAGATGCCCCTTGGGACTCTTGACAGGTTTAATAACCTTTTTCATGGAGGTCTTTCCTCCTTAAAAGGGTCGGCCTCATGGATGCAGGTTTAAGAACCTTGTTTATGGAGGCCTCTCCTTCTTGGAGGGGCGGCCTCATGGATGCCCCTTGGGGCTCTTTGCAGGTTTAGCAACCTCTTTTATGGAGGGCTCCTCTTCATGGAGGAGTCGGCCTCATGGATCCTTGGGGCTCTTGACAGGTTTAAGAACCTTCTTCATGGAGGCCTCTCCTCCTTAGAGGGGTCGGCCTTATGGATGCCCCTTGGGGCTCTTGGCAGGTTTAAGAACCTTCTTCATGGAGGTCTCTACTCCTTAGAGGGGGCGGCCTCATGGATGCCCCTTGGGGCTCTTGGCAGGTTTAAGAACCTTCTTCATAGAGGTCTCTCCTCATTTGAGGGGTCGGCCTCATGGATGCAGGTTTAAGAACCTTCTTCATGGAGGGCTCTCCTCCTTGGAGGGGGCGGCCTCATGGATGCCCCTTGGGGTTCTTGGCAGGTTTAAGAACCTTCTTTATGTAGGCCTCTCCTCCTTGGAAGGGTCGGCCATCTGGATGCTTCTCTTCCTTGGAAGGATCGGCCGTCTCTGACGTGGCAGCGCATATTTTCCCACACAATAGAAACCTTCTTAGTTTTATAACAACAGGAAGAAAATATGGAGTGTGACATTCTGAAAATTTACTACAGGTTCAAGCTTAGAGCTCCATAAAATACTAGCAGACACACACAATAATAAAGAAGCCAAATACATTGAGCTATGGAGCAGCAAAAGGCAAATTATCAACTTATGACAAACACCATGAAACAATCTTTCCATGCTGCCAAATTCTAGTAGTAAGTTCATTTGTTTCATTTGCATAAGCAAAACACAAGCAATCAAAATATTATCTTATACAGCTTTATTGTTATTTTTTTTGTCCACTTAGCATTTTGATATGAATTCTTTTTCAAGAATGTTCAAAAGATAAGTCTACGTGATAAAAATCCATACACAGTTACATAGCAATAAGGACCGGATCAATGCTATCAATTAATCAATAAGCATTCACGCTACAACTGGAAGAATAAAATCTTGTTCAAAAAGAGCATAAAGCATCTCAAGTAACCCTTTTTATATCACACATAACAAGAAGAAAGAATGGGTCCAAATTCACCATCTGAATAAATAAAGAGGTACAGTGAAAAGGAAAAGCTAAATTGACAAGGTAGCCCCTAAACCGGGATAGGTATAGAGAACGCTAATTCTACCCTTTTTTTTTCTTTTTAAAATCCAGAAATCACCCTAACCCACTTTGTGAGTCTTAGTTTCAAACTAGAGCTTTCCGTCAAACCCTACAATCTTTGGAAGGGGGGACACTATGACTTTTTTCATGCAAGCGCGCATGAGGTGGTTCGAACCCCAGACCTTGTGGGAGCAGGCCAAAGGCCTGACTATTCCAACCAACACCTCATGGGTAGAACCACTACTTCATATTCCAACTTCTAAGACGAGAAGTTAAAGTTGATACTAAAATGGTGGGTAATAAGTACCTTTTGGAATTGCTCTTCTCTCGTCATTATAATGAAATATAGCAGCCAGACCAACAAAACCTAGTAGAGCACCTGGCTGCAGAAAAGATGCACCAACAAAAATAAGAAGGATAAAAAAAACAAAATTATAAGCCTCTATCCAAGAATCTAATAAAAAAGTTGGACACTGCCGAATCTGTCACTTGAACTTTTCACAATTGGAAATTTAACGACTAAACTTTTAATTTTGGAAAACTACCACTGAACTTTATAAAGTGTTGGGAAGTACCCCCCAAACTGATGACAGCGGTGAAAACTTGGACAAAAAAAACCTCAAACACATTACATGAGGTCGTAAATGTTATGCTACACAATTTTCGAATGACAATGAGAGCACATCATGTCATGTTGATGAAAACGTTTCCTTTCAAATTTTAAAATTATTCATAGATTCGTAGGCACTCGGCACTCAGCAATATTTTATTAAATAGAAGGATAATTTGCCAGTTAAAAAGTTAGGAGATAAGTTGCAATTCAGTCAAATTCAGGGGACAAAAGTGCCAAAAACCCAAAGAACTTTCATGTTCCTTTGCATTACATTTTCGCATTAAAAGATATTGTGATAGCAATATGAAGCAGGAGATAAAGGAGGAAGGCAACATACAATGACATAAGTACCCCAAGATCGAGGAGCTTGTATATCTACATTCACTAAAGGATTACTCTCTGGCTTTCCATTACCATTTCTTGATGATTTACCATAGTTACATGACTGAATCCTCTTCGATGGACCAAACCTACAAGAGACTCAAGTTGTTTAATACACATTCATATATCATAATATCAATCAGAAGAACCATGAACGGACTTTCTGTAAATATTTTGCTACAGGGTATTTTTCAAATCATTAGTTCCAAAAACAAGGTTTTTTTTTTACCCAGTTCACAAATTCACTACCAATTTCAGTTTCTAACTAAAATGTGTTCATATATTAGCACAGAAATGAACAAAAAGACAGGTTAATGAATAGCTAAATCTAAAAATACAAGCAAAAATTAATCAAAAATAATGAAATAAATTAATAAGGCCAAGTGAAGAAATCTAAAACCACATATAATAAATCAAACGGGGTAAAGGAACAAGGAGAGCGGAAAGGGGTTACCTTCGAAGTAGACTGAAAGCCTCACTAGAGCGGCGTTTGGAGGAAAAGAAAGGAAACCGAGAAATGGGCATCGTGTGCTTGGGAAAACGGTCTCATGGGTTTCTCGGGAAAATGGTTCCTTTCAAGCAAAAATCCATGGGATCAGCTGCTAGAGCTTATTTCGCCTCCGGACATTGCCTTCTTCTCCAAGCTTATTTTATTTCCCTCTGCCTCTACTGTCTTTTTTTTTTTTTGTTTTTTGTTTTTTTTTTTTTGTTTTCCCTGCCTTTTCTGGGTATTAATATCGAACCCTTCCTTACGTACGAAACCCAAATGGCCCACTTAAAGTGGATTCTGCTTGGGTTCTCGATCTTGGCCCGGTTAATTAAGCCCATTCCAAATTTGTAATTATCGTTGGAAAAAAAAGTAAAAAATAGCACTCAATAAAAATAATTGTAACTCTATTTAAAAATAAATAATTATTTAAATAATAAATAAAAAATTAAAGGTCATAATGACACTTAATTATTTAGAATAATATAAATAATAAGTCTGCACAAAATCATATTAGAATAATATAAATAATAAGTATGTACAAAACCATAACAACCCTCATTTTTTTTCAACCATTCATCATATAAATTTCGTTTACAACACATTAACTAATGAGAAAAATAGACTGAAAACTTGTTTTGTTATTGGATTTTAGCATAAGAAGGTTTAATTAAGAAACTTGTCTCTGCTCGGTATTTTTTTTTTTTCCTTTTCTGATAGAAGATTAGCTAAAATTAGGATTATTGATGGACTTATATGTGTACTTATTAACTCATTAATGCAGATGTTTTCTGCATATACTGAATTGTCATTGTTAGGCATCTCTAATAGAATGTTAAATTAGTGTTTCAATGTTAAAGTTTAGCATTTGAGTAAGAAAATTACTCTTTAATGCAATGCTATTTTTTGTGTTAAACTTGTCATATTCTATATTCGGTGACAAATTTACCACCAAGTATTGCAAATGGGCAAATTTGACATTTAAATGCTATTAGTTGTTATGTTTACTTTTTATTTAATTACAATAACATTTGTACAATTAAATTATTTTAAAATTAAAAATTTTATTTTTGTAATGTCCAAAGTTTAATGATTAAGAAAAATTAGATTTAGAGTTTGAAATAATATTAGTATTGAAGCACAAATGAAAATAACATGTTAAATATGTCACACATTTTTTTATGCTAAATATGCAATTAGTATTATCATTTTGTATCGGAGATAATCTTTCGCTAATTAGTATTGTATTTAACAGGAACATGCTAAAAGGCACCAGAAATGTTTTATCACCATACAGAAAATAAGTTCACCCATTAAATAGGGTCAATTCTCTATTAATTGTGGTGCTCGATACCAAGGCATCTCTATAAGGATTTCCATTGTGTAGGTCAATCTCACCAAATTTGTGATAACAACTATTGAGCCGTGGGGGAGATATGATTAAATCTTACATGAAGCTTACAATAGTACTTCACTATCGCTATGCAACTATTCAGAAATGTGCGATGGATTTGAAAACGTAAAGAAAATGTCGTAACCATCGGTTCCTAAAAGGCAACAATCAAAAGGTTTTAAGAGCACGTTTAGTTCTAAGACTTGAAGTTGTAATTCTGATTTTACTCTCTAATGAAAAAATTAAATAACAAAAGCTTTTGTTAATAAGTTGTCGTACAAAATTTAAATTTAGAATTAAAGTCACTAATTTAAACATGTGAACTAAATAAGTCTTAAACAGAACTAGTGTCTCAACAAAGAGGCCTTTCTAAAAATAACTCAATAGGAAAATTTTATTAGTAAAATAACTTTTTAAAAATTTTTATTTACAAAATGACTTTCTTTTAAAATATGACAATCTCTCTCCTCTCCACTCTCACTCCAGACTCGAAGGAGGAGGAGAGATTTGTCGTCACAACGGAGGCGAGCATCAGAATGTTGACCGCCGAAGGCCACAGTGTTGCTCTTCTGAATCTGGCCGTTCCGTCGCTTATTTTCAGAGAAACAGAACCCATCTTCTTCTTGTTGTTGATTTCTTTTCCTGCTCCCGCTTCTTCTTGGTTTGGATCTGTGAGCGACAGAGTGAGATTTGTGGAGTAGAGATCTAGAAATAAATAAAATTAAAATTAAAAAGTCATTTTCTTAATTTTACTTTTTCACTTAGTTATTTTAACCAAATTCTCCTCAACAAACTAATTAATTAATGGTTCTTGTAAATTTATCTTTCAGATAATATTGACTTAAAGAAGATCGCCCAACCTAACAAATCTTGAGCTAAATATATATGTATAGTTTTATGTTTTTGTATTATTTTAAATCAAGGGAACATACAGTTGAATTAATATTTTAATTGTTTGATTTTTAAATGTCTACGTTAATAATTTATAATGCGTGACATAAAATAAAGTCAATATAAACTTAATTAAACTATTAAAATAACAGCATGATTAAAAAGGACAAATTTTACCTTAGAAATTCCCCTAAAAATATAAAGAAAATAATGTAAAGCATCTTATAGACAGAAATAAATCCGCAAGTGTCCACAAATATGTACCAGCTATATAGCTAGAGTTAATAATTATGCTATGATATATACGTGTGTGTGGCTTTTTATTTGTGCTCTTAAAATACTTTTGGCTGTTCAAGAATAGTAACGCCTTCATTGGTGTGTACTCATATACGCCAGCGCAAAGTAGTGGTCTTCGATAGATTACTCATCCACTGAATTTTGTCGTTTAGTGCATTTATTTAATATTTTTTATTTATTTTCTTTGCTCTTCTCTTGAGGCTTCTTGAGCCGTTTCCTTATTGGCCTTTGCCGTCCCTCCTCTGCTCCTTTTTTCTGGGTTTCCAAACTCTCCTGAGTTGCAGATCTTTTTTTTTTTTTGCGCTTTAATTAGTTGCTGGTGTTTTTCTAGCTGCAACCTGCGCGACTGGATGAGACAATTGCTGGAAGGTGAGTCCTTCAAACCTGTATATTTTTAACCTTAAAATTATAAATTTTGTCCACATTTAATCGATCTCTTTTTATTACTTTCATGTGGATTTGGGGTTTGCTCTGGTGCAAATGGAGAAGTTGTTGATTTCACTATTCTCAACTTGTCATGCTTATTTCATTGTGCAAATTTGTGATTATTTTTCTTTTGTTCATTATTTTACGGTAACTTTTGTTTCGTTCGGCTTTTTTCGTTTTTTCCTTTTTTTTTTTTTATAAAATCAATTTAGTACTCTAAAATTATAGCCAAACATATTTTTATTATCATGTATTATTTATAATGTTAAATTTTATAATTTTAATATTTTAAAACTGATTTTTAAGATATAAAATATTTTTTTAACACATTAAAATATAATTTTAATATTATAAAAATACAGAATATCAAAATAATTTTATCCATTTTTATGTGCAGTATTAGACATTCATTGTACGTAAATATTATACGGGCTACAAGGGCTTTTTTTTTTCCGTTCTTTTCTTTCTTTTTTCCTGCTTGAAGATAAGTGTTGGGTTACAAATTGTGGAAGATTAAATCTTGTATTCTCTTCTTTTCTCTTTGATTTACCAACCAAATTTATTCCTTAATTACTCAGAAACGGTTTCAAGCTTTGGCTACAAAGATTTCCATTTCTTTCTCTCTGAACCGTCTTTATGTCCAAAATGCCTAAGTCGCCAACTTAGAGCTTCAAAGCAATTTTTAAGCTTTACCTTGTATGGTTTACTTTTTCGTACATTATTCGAATGTTTTGGCAGTTAGAAAAATGGCTTGGTAAACCATTTTGAAGTACCATTTTAATACTTGGATTTTTTTTTTTTTTTTTTTTTTTGTGAAAATGAGACTTGATTTTGGATAGAACCCATGTCGTCTCAGTGACGAGTCAATAGGTGAATATAGATTTATATTCTCTACTATAAGAACATCGAAATTAGAAGGGATCTTGTCCTATATGGGAAAGAGAGAGATATTGTCAACACATGAGAAAGAGATAAAAGTCATCCTCTCTTTATATCCTTGTAAAAGGGATCCCCATTCCTGATTTGACATACACTAGAACAGAGCTTCTTTTCCTCTTAAAAATTCTTCCTCACTCTCAAGTGCTATCTAAAAATACATTATTTACTGCAGTTGTTTTATCCGATTTCAATGGTTTGAAGAGTAAAAGAAGAGACAGTTCTCGAGCGCTCTAACAAAACACAGACAATGGTGGCTCTGGCAGCGAGCATATCGGCAATAGCCATGGCCTCAAATCTCTGCTACTCCAAATCGGATTTTCGACGAACAAAGCCGGCGACGAAAGTTATGAGTTCAACAAAGCTAGCCATCCAAAATCCACTTCGCTTCTCATCCCACAATGCAAAAGTGTCTCTCTCCATTCGAGCTCGCGACCCACAAAGAGACAATGATGATGTGCAACAAGTCACCAACAACACTGCTTTCATTTCTCAGGTCCCTCTATTTTATCTCTGTTTCTCTCGACAATTTCTTTTGAACCGCAAATTATAGGCAGTGATGAGAGATTTGCACTGTCTAAAATGACGTTTTAAACGTATAGTAAAATTTTAAAAGTGACAAAAATTATATCATTAAAATAATTATTATGTAGGTATGCAATGCATAATGTGATATCGTTATGATAATTACTGTCATTTTTGTTATTATTAATTATTCTAAAAAGTGAAAATTGTGCTACATTCCAATTCCACCTTAGTAATTTTTTGTCATTTAATAGTAATTATTTCTATCTAAAATGCATATTTTATTTGGTTCTACAGAAGGATTTGGACTATTTGTGGAAATTGGTAGTTGGATCTGTAGTAGGTGCTGCTATAATAAAGTATGGAAGTGTGGTTTTTCCAGAGATAACAAGACCCAACATCACGCAAGCACTTCTCATGATAGTAATTCCTGTTGTTGTGGCTGTTTTGCTTTTAATAAATCAAAGTAGCAAAGAAGAACCAAGCTAGAAACTTTGTGCGAACTTTTGCTACTTCAGAATCATGTACATGACCATATTCTGATCAAAAATTGCCTGGACTATGATTCTTCAATTTCAAGATAAGAGAGTTAAAATCAAGTTGTGGATGCAATAGTTTATTATGTATGTATTTGCTGGTTTACCAAATCTACAATTAAAATAAATAAAAGAATAATCTGCTGCTAGAGCATATAACAAATTTCTCCAATACAACGTTTAAAAAATTCAACAAATCCTCCGAAGCAAAGGGTAAAATTTTCAATAAAAATAGTATTATTTCGTAAAAAAAAAAAATGCAAAACAAATATTTAAATAGTATTTATTGAGCTTACTCAACAAATCCAAAACTTATATAATTAAACAAAGACGATGTTTGGAAAATTCAACAAATCCTCTTAAGGAAAGGGTAAAATTTTCAATCAAAAATAGTATTATTTTGTAAAAAATCCAAAACTTGACAGGTTAAAGTGATCTAGCACAACAAAAGATCTCGCGGCCTTGTCATTAACACACGACTGGTGAATTTGAACATGTCAAATTAGTCGTCCTACTCGACAATCAACCAAACATGTTGGCTCCTTTTTTCTTGATTATATTTAGTTTTGAGTATATGTTTGAAAAATGTACATAATTAATTGCTAAACAAATATTTAAATAGTAATTATTGAGCTTATTTTTGGTACTTCAAAAAATTTGAGCAATTAAAGGGTTACTTTTTTATTCTTCTGAAAAATGTAAGGATAGTTTTGGAATAGTCTGAAAACGAAGGGAATACATTTTGAATTATAAAAAAAAAAAAAAAATGAGGGTAAATGTTGGATTTAGCCAACACTTATGGAGTACTTTTTAGATTTTCTTCATATATTTGCTGCAAAGATAAGACTATTAATTTTAACGTAAAGTTGAAATCTGTAGTTCCATCCCTATACAAGAAAAGTACTTTAATTACTTATATAATAAGGTCCTTCTACGCTAGGGTTTCATATACTATTTCATATCAATAGTATAAGTTTTTTATCATTATCTCTTATTAAAATCACATTAAAATAAAAAAATATTCTGAATATATAATTTTGATACATATATGGCAGCTGAAAAATTAAGTCCTACAAGTAGAAAATTTGTACAAGTCCTATCACAAAAATCTCCATATAATAATTAGACTTAAATTTTCAATATAAATCCAAAATAATGAAGATGTTTGACCTCATCTGATTACTCGGGAATTCAAAAGCCTCAAGTTCGGTCTGATCGGGTAGTTTCGCGTCTGTGACTATGTGAAACTCTTGAAGTTATTAAAAATAATCAATTTTCTAAATTTTCTAAATCTATGAAATTCCTAAACCATAGCTAGATACTAGGGTCTGTTTGGTAAGCAAGTTTGAAATATGGTGGTTTGAAATGGAAAGTCTGAAAAGTGTGGTTTGAACTAATGGTTCAAGATGACATTTGGAAATCAATTGATGTAGAGGTGTCAATTAGGATGGCTCGACCCAGCCCGCTACAGTACAAGATTTGACACAGCCCAGTCTTGTACTGTTGCGGGCCAAGCTAGCCCAACACTCCAAAAGGGTCAGAGTTGGCCCTCATCTATGAAGTCTGTGGCCCAGGCACAACCCAGGTACAGCCCAGGCCCGTGAAGGGCTCATGCATATGAAGCTTTGTATTTTTTATTAAAAAGATTAGAAAATAGAAGTAATTACATAAAATGTCAACTATAGAAGCCTTGAATCTAAAAATGTCTACTATTATATAATATTATAAAAATATCTACTAGTGTTTAATAATATACGTATAATACTGGTATGCTCTTATAGCTTATTTTGGGTATGTCCCATATATGGTGAGTTTTTGTATTTCATGAGCTGATTATTTTATCTAATAATATATTACGTGCTAATTTTTCTTTCCGACCTTAATTAACGTTTTATTTTTTTGGGCATATGATATTACGTATTTCAATAAAAGCACGTCTTTTTTGGGCATATGTTATTACTTCTTTATTTTTTATTTTTGTCATTAAATCTAAAAATATAAAAGATTAAATTTTAAAATTATCAGCCGAGCAAGCCCTAAAGGGTTGACTCTTTAAGGTCTTACTGGGCTTTTAGTAGGGCCGGCCCTAGTCCTAAAAGACAAGGGTTTGAACTACGGCTGAGCCTGGACTGGGCCTAGAGAGAGATCCTAAGGCCCAACCCTTTACTATAGAGGGTTGTACCAGTCATGGACCAGGGGTCAAAAGGACTAGGCCGGCACGGCATAACCCTTTTGAAACCTCTAACTTGAAGTGTGGTTTGAAAAGTGAATAAAATATGAAACTATGTTCGGATGTGTTATTAAAAAATGTCTTTTTTTTCTTTTTTGTAAGAAAACATGTGAGTTTGAGTCAAAAACATTGTGGGTGCATTTGGAATTAATTTTTACTTATTTTTTAAAACATTTTTACACGTCTTTTAAGGCACGAAACTGAAAACGGTATGTAAATTGTGTTTGTTTAGTAAATGTTTTCAAAACGAAAAAAAAAAATAGTGAGAATGTTTTTTGTAAAGGAATTAGAAAACGATTGAAAGTTATTTTTTCTTTTTTGTTTTCATTTTTTGCTACTAATCAACAATGTCATAAATATATTAATTAATAATTATAACCAAACACGATTTTATTTTTTTATTATACTCAAAATAATCTCTTAAAAAATTAACCAAATACAATTTCAGAATTAGTCCTAGAATGATTCTCAAAACAATCTCATTTTTATTATCATTTTGAAAACGTTATCAAATGGGACTTGTGCATTTTAGTTCAAAATCTTGAAAACATGGGGTGGGGAGCATTGATTTTAAGATTTGAGTTTCTTTTTTGGTTCAACCTGTCACATCAATGGTTTGAAATAGGCCTTCAAATCTAATAAACATTTGCTGCTCAACCCAAATTTTGATTCAGAACACTTTGAACCACTTCAACAAACGGGGTCTTAGCAAATGTAGCGAAAAAATAAAAAATAAAAAATAATAATAATAATTGGTTGCACCTGTTTATAATGTCTAGATATGGTATATAAATTTTATAGATTTAGCAAATTTACAAAATTTTTCTGTCTCCAAGAATTCTTGCAAAAAATTTTGCAAGTAAGCCCCTAGCCCAAGGAACTTGCACTTCATCATAATTACTACTGAATAGAAACAACCATCAAATGGTAGTTACTTCCATTTTGGAATTAACTACTGTATTCACATGCAAGTTTGAACTTTCTTTATGCCTATGTACAGTAATATATTTTGCGCGGGCAGAATAACCCCTCTATTTTAGTTCTGTTGCAGGGAAATCCCAACCCCAACAATTTGAACCAGGAATGGCAATATTTCCTGTGGAGATTCGCACCAAATAAAGTGGGGATAGAGGATAACAATCGGAGATGGGAATGAAGATGGAGATAAAATCTTGTCCTCGAATCTTAATAGGACGAAGACGGAGGAAGTATTCCCCACTTCGCCCCCGCCCCGATATATATATATGTTATACACAATATACTATATTTTTATATAAATATACATGTTGGAGAAATTGAAGCTCTCAGTGTGCCAATTGGAAAGTTAGATAAGAGTCCCACATGAAAAAGAGACTAAAGCTTGTTGAAGTTTATAAGAGGTTGCACCCACAAGCTTGGGTAAAAATGTTCACCCAATATGCTTTTTCACGCGTTTGGGGTGCAAATCATTGGGCTGGGGTGCAAATAATTGGCGATAAAATCAAACTTATTCTCGTGCGGGTTTTATTTTGTAATTTTTGTACTCCAATTTGAATCATGATTCGTGATTTGCTACACAATTTTTTCTCACAAAAATACACGTAAATCGAAAATAATTTTAATCTCATGATTCTAATCTATGAACCAAACGTCTCCTAAAAAAGCATTAGTATAGGATTTATAACTCTACATTAGTACAGGGTTTATAACTATGCATTAGTGCAGAGTACGTTTTAGAATGTTGACATACCTTAGAGCAGGGTTCCGCCAATAGGAAGGGCATGCTGTGCTACAACAAGCACACAAAATACACTCATACAACCCATCTAGCTTTTTCCTGTCCGCTGGTGAGTGCCTGTTTCCCTACCGTCCTCTGGGGCCTTTGTTGTCTTTAGCCATGGCTCAATCATCCTATCTTATCCACATTTTCATAAATTAAGATGATTCCCACATTAATTCATGGAAAAATTACACTAACAGCCCTCTAATTAACGTTAAAATCCTCCATTACCAACTCATTAATCTATCTTATTTGGGCATTTTTGTCATTTCACCTTAAAAGTTAAGAGAGTCGGTTAAAGATGCATCACTCTAATGTTGAGATAAAAGTGAGGGGCTTTAGGACGGAACATGGGAGTATAATTAGTTTGAAAACGAATCGCACTTTCCAATTAACCAGTTTTCCATTTTTCTTTTCTGTCTAGCATAACGCCAATTAGGCTCAAGACTTTAGAACTATATAATCATGACCTCCTAACTATGGACATTATTGGTATGTACAAATTAGACTTTTCACAAAAAAAGAAAAAACAATACATATTATATGAGTCTTCGTTCACTTTATTAATTTAAATTTTTAATTTTAAATTAAGATGAATGTCACTTTTTAAAAAAATTTAACCATAATAAAATTAAAATTAAAAATTTAAATCGATAAAATTAATAAGAAGTAAGAAACCCAATGAATCTTACTTGTAGGTGGTAGAAACTGGTGACGTCAACGACCAAATATTTGATGACATACATGTGAGGCAAAGGGGTAATCATAGTAGCCTTTGAAGTGTTTGGTTCAATGGGCTTTAAACATGCTACGGTATTGGTCCCATCAATGTTCATTGAGCATGACCCACACCGCATATCCCTTCCCTGCAAGACCTCCTATTATTCAAGCTCGGATCTTCCCCTGCTTTTATCTTCTGCAACGCATCCAACACCTAAAAAAAAAAAAAAAAAAAAAAAAATCCCAAAAACCCCATTTGCTGTAATTAATAAACTCATAAAAAGAATATTTTAATACCCAAATATAAACGGAATAAGTAATATGCAAAAGAAGGGTTCCTACTTCCTACCACAAAAATTTTTGAAAAAAAAAAAAAAGTGATTGTCATAACTATTAATAAGTAAAGCATAAAATATAGCGATGAACACACTTTTATCAAAATTCTACTTTTCACAGGTTCAACGGTTTTGTCCAAATTCTTTTATCCATAACACTGTTTTTCACTTTTATAACATGTTGTATAATACTGTTGTTTGATAACAAGAATCATTAATTGTCATAATTAATTAGGAAAAGAATTCACCATAGGGCAACAGTTGGAGAGGTCAACAAAGAAGGATTGGAGATAGGGTTTGTTGTTGGGATGGTCAGGATTCCATCTGTATATCTTGAACTCCTTTAAGAGCTGAGTGGCTTTCTCTACGACGGATTCATGGGCCTCAACTGCTCCTTCTGCGTGTTTTTGGGCCGCAGGGTGGCCTTCTAGAACCGGAAAGCTTTGATTCTTTGGATCAACTTTGCCGAGAACACGAGCTACCTTGTTGTAGCTTTGTCGAATCCAGTTATTTGACATCTCTCTCTCTCTCTCTCTCTGTATATATATATATATATCTGTATTTTGTATAATGTATATGTATATGTGTATGTTTTCGGTAGGCTTCTTTCTCTCAATGATTGTAGTGAAGGTGAAATTAAAACGTGTTTATTTATCGATTTGAGTTTAAAATTTAAATTTTAATATAGTAAAAAATTTTTAAAAATAATTATATTTAATTTTTTTATTATAATAAAATTTTTTTTTACATAAAATTATATGTTAATTCAAATTAAAATTTTAAATTAACGAACTAAATAGATGAAAGATGAGAAGTGGTGTTTGCTTATTCAAAAATGTCTTGCATGGATAGAGACACGTGTTTCCAAAGCTGGCATGTGTTGCAATACAAGGACACAACGTGGTGGCCTACTTCAACAACAACAACACACACAGAACTTCAAAAGTAGTGTATTTCTAGTGATTAATGCGTCTCACGTCACAGTATTTTCAGTGATTAATAGTGTCTTGAATGCTAAATTTGATCAAATTCAAATTAAAGTGAAGAGAATATTAAAATCAAATAAAATTTCTATAATTCGAAACAATACCTTATCAATAGACCTAACAAATTAATTCTCACCGGATAACATGATTAAACGTGCCTAAATTATCAGTAAATATCGGTAAAAATGTACGCTTATAAGTAGTTATATGTTTGTACAAAATTCAAGATCCTCTCTCGACCAAAATTATAGCAATGCACTTCTCGAATTTTAAAATATAACGTATGTTCTTCTTAAATTATGAAATTAAAAATGTAACCTGAAGGTGAATAATTAAGATATTAACTGTGGAAGCATAAAGAGAGAGAAAATTAGAGTAATAAAAGAAAATGAGTGCTGTCTTACAAAAGACAAAAGTAAATTTTTAGGAAAAAGGAGAAGAAGAAAAGAAAAATAATAATATTCTCACGTTATATTTGGTAGCAATATATATATATATATATATATAT
>NW_010363371.1:0-1919 GCF_000414095.1 Morus notabilis | reverse complement strand
ATATATATATATTACAACTCTAGAAGGTTGAGAGATTTTAGGAGAGAAATGAGAAAAATGAGTTGTTCAATAGGAGTGAAAATGGGAAGAACGAGGAAATAGAACAAGTGGTACACAATATATAATCCCTCCCAAAAGAAATATATATATATATATATATATTACAACTCTAGAAGGTTGAGAGATTTTAGGAGAGAAATGAGAAAAATGAGTTGTTCAATAGGAGTGAAAATGGGAAGAACGAGGAAATAGAACAAGTGGTACACAATATATAATCCCTCCCAAAAGAATCGAGAGATTTTAAGGGAGAAAAATTATTACACTTTAAATAAGTTAAACTAAGAGATTACTTATTTTTTTGTTTGAATATTTCCATCGGTGAGATCTCGAAGTACCGTGAGGAGGTGATTTCTATAAGGATTTCCATTGTGTAGGTCGATCTCACCGAATTTGTGATAACAACTTTTAAGGCCGTGGGGCAATCTCACTAAATCTTGCACAAAGCTTGTGTTCGCCCGGAAGCGTATAGTGTCAAGTTTTGATAGTATAGATGAGTGAATATTATTTTTTACAGGAATTAAGTGTTAAATTGTCACTAAGTATTGCGATTATCGTAACTCAACTTTATTTAGGCAACCGAACTAAATGAAATAAAATAGAACATAAACAGATATAAATAAAAAAAATAAGATAAAATATGAAAACTTCTATGCACAAGTGTATTAGGGACTTGACTTCAACTTATTATTTCTATGTTCATCCTATTAAGTCAATACTAGCCAATTCCACTCAATTCATAAATCAAGGGATCTAATCTAATCTTGCTACCTCTCTCGAACGTCAAACGAAGTCATATGCATGAATACCAGAACCAATATTCCTATCTAATTACCCATTTACTCATATACTAATTAAGTTTAGCCCTTAAATTAGAACTCAAATGTCCCCCACCCGCGGCCTCACAACAATCGAAATCCTAGTTGTTAATCAAGGTCTTGATCCCCCCCCCCCCCCCCCTCACAACAATCGAAATCCTAGTTGTTAATCAAGGTCTTGATCACCTCCCGGTCTCACAATATCCTAGACTCTCATCGAGATTATCTAAGTGTTGATCTCCTTCCGGACTCACAACAACCTAGACTATGATTTCCAATTCTGAACTATGAAACCAATCTCTCTAGAGCGTCAAAATCACAATCTAAAATTATCTAACTCATTGGTCACATAAATTAGAAACATTAAGCATAGAGAAACATAAATAAATTAAAATGGAATTTAAACTAAAAATTGACAAGATAATCAAACATGGTTGAAATAAAGCTACATCAAGCCCTAAAATATGAAGTCTAGCTCAACATAGAGAAATCCATAACCAAAATCACAAATTTAAGAACAAAAACTAAAAAACTACAAAGAAAAGGGAGAATGAAGAGAACTTTTGTGGAGACGAGCTTCAGGTCTTCAAATCTTTAAGAATCTCCAACTCCAAGCTTCTCTCTTCGAGAATTTTTGTGCCTCTCATCCTCTTCAAGTTGGGAACTGGGATTTCTTTTGCTTAAGTATGCTTAAACATAGAGAAAATCTCAGCCAAACTAGTCCAAGGGTCTAAAATTGGACATCCATATTGATGAAGGGTTGAAAAATGGCCCAAAGTTCGTCAACAACATGCAGGGGGTGTGACCACGAGGCTAGTGGCACGAGCGCACCCGCGCAAGTGGTTCTGCCCAAAAAGGCCCTTGTGCGGCCTTGAGTGCTTTTTGCTCTAATTTTTTACTCCAAAATGCCACTAAGTCCCATTTTATTATTTTCTATAAAATAACACCAAAAATATATTAAACTAATTAAAGTACTTGAAGACTTACAAATATTTAAACTCAAAAATAATAATAACAATAATAATAATAATAATAATAATAATA
>NW_010363370.1:0-1025 GCF_000414095.1 Morus notabilis | reverse complement strand
TTAGATGTGACTGTTTCTGAGAATTTTTTACTGTAGCAAAACTCAAATTA
This sequence comes from Morus notabilis, assembly GCF_000414095.1. Lineage (NCBI taxonomy): Eukaryota > Viridiplantae > Streptophyta > Magnoliopsida > Rosales > Moraceae > Morus > Morus notabilis. Next base: position 975 of record NW_010363370.1, on the reverse strand, counting down.
TAAACTCGAATTAACGAAATAAACAGAGCCAGGGACATAACAGATCTAAACTAATAATAACAAGCCTTGGGCGGGCCGTTTTGTCTGACACAAACTCGTAGTTCTAAGGGGACGTTTATTTTATATATTCATTTCTAATTCTGAATTATAATTTATAATTTTTTATAATATTTTTTCTCAAAAAATACATATAAAATAAAAATAAATCTAAATGATAATTCTAAATACATAAACTAAACGTCTCTAACCTTTCTATTTTTTTATTCCAAGGGCGGCAAAAAGAAAAGGAAACCAGCTAATAGGCAGCGGACACATGTCCACGTGGCGGCACTTCGTTGGATACAAGGCGACGTGGGCTTCTCAGGGAAGGCCAGAAGCGTGATCGTACGGGAGGAGCAGGGCCAAGAAACACTGGATCCGGCACAACTCAGTGGGCTGACAGGTGCACTTGGGTGCGTTTCGGAATATATGAGGTTGACGCGCACGCGCGCAATGATGAGATTTGGAGCTCAACGGATAGTGCGGATCGCGAATGGGCCCTCTGTGGAAGAGATGGGCGGGGGAAAATGTTTGGTCCGGATTTATTTTGATTTCCTCAAAAACTTTTGGTTCCCATTTAATTCCAATTAAGGAAAAAGCGCCCACTTGCCATATATATTTTTTTTTTCTCTTTTCACCTATTTTACCTACAAAATTAAGGAAACTAAAATCAATCAGAACGAGAAACTTATTATATTAAAGTAAAATAAAATAACGTAAAATAAAAAAATAAAATAAAATAACTTAAACAAACACAAAAATCTAAATAACAAGCTCAACTTAAATGCGACTAGAGAGTTGTTTGGTTAGGAAATTCATACCCCGATTCGAATTATGGTTCATGATTCGTTACAGTATTTTTTCTCACAAAAAAATACACGTAAATCAAAAATAATTATAATTTTATGATTTTAATTCATGAACCAAACGTCTCCT
>NW_010363369.1:0-1990 GCF_000414095.1 Morus notabilis | reverse complement strand
AAAAAAAATATGAAAATGCATTTGGTTTACTATATGAAAAGATATAATGAAAGTAAAATAGTTAGACATTATTCTTTTCACAACTCAAGTTCTATTGCTATAATATTTTCTATCACAAAAATTCAAATTAAACTTTTTCGTTACAATATTTTTCTCTCACATACACTACTTAACTTGAGTTGTAAAATAGACATACCCTTAGTTGAGTTGTTTTTAAATCTAATCTTTAGTTGGTTTTAATAAAAGGAATAGATCTTTAAAAGTAAATGGTTTCTTTTCTATTTTGATCGAATCATCATTCTAATTTATTTCTAATATTTTCTTTTATAATTGTCATTCTTCTTTTTCGAGCACCGTAACCTCCTCTCTCATCCCTCCTTCGTTCCCACCGTCATCCTCCCCCGACCCATCCCAGTCAACTCCCCTCCGCCCCCCAACGTCCTCCTCCGACCCCAAATGCACCCTTAAAGTACTGCGGATCATTCCAACACCAAGTTGGAGTGCTTGCGACGCCAAAGTAAAGAAAACGTTGTGCATAACATAAGCACAAAACGTGTTATTCAAAATCATTCATGCCTTTAACATCTCAACTTTACCCAGCAACGATGGTCTATATCTTTCCTCCACTTTTTCTCAACTTTACCATGCAGCAAAGAAAGATCTTTGTCGTCCCAAATTGGCTTTCAACTTTCATATCTTTTTAGACGTTTCATAATGCTAAAGCTTTGACACATGGACCGAGATTATTCTATTATATGGCTGTGATAAATAGCATTTTTTTAGCAACAAAGGTCCACATATCAACCATGGTGGAAAATAAATAATATTAACAACATAGAGATTCGCTTCCATTCACAAGTACAAAATTCTGAGCTTTAATTTTAAGTCTTCTATTGCACATGGGTGGGTCAATCCAAACAAAGAACACACCCACCAATGTACCATAAGTTCAAGTGAAAAATAATAATAATAATATTAATAATATTAATCGTCATAAGTCGGGGAGAAACCAAAGCTCTTACTTTTAGAAGTATTTTTTTTCTCTACATTTACCTTACAATCGTCACACCCCAAGAGTTTTCAATAAAAGTTGTAATCAGTCCAAGGTGTCATTTTCGTTGTTGTATATAAATAACCACAAATTCGAGCTTTCCATGTTGTCCACCTTTTATTCATATTTTTCATTTCGTTGGTAGGGTTTAACATAAAGTTTGAACAAATAATTAAATTTTTATGAGGGTAAATTTTTTTTTTAGGGAAAACACTATTGTAATGTGATTCAAACCTATAAAATAAACGGCACACAAAAGTTTTTTTTGGGAATTTCTCTGGTATTTTTATATTTTTTAGAACACCGGTGTTATTTATTTATCAGCCGTTGGATCTATCTGTATTACTTTTGATTATATTTAATACAGATCTGACGGTTAATAAGCAGGAAACACCAATATTCTTAAAATAGAGGCAACACCAGAGAAAGTTTATTTTTTCTTAACCTTAAACTTATAGTCAAGTGGTAATTTGTTTGACAAAGAAAAGAAAAATCAAAGTCAGTCTTGTAAAGTGACAGAAAATATAGAGTAAAGTGACATGAAAGAGAGATCTCAAGAGGGTAAAATGCATTTTCACATTAAAAAAAAATTAACATAAGATATGAAACTTTCACCAATGGCTTAATAAAAACATGAGAAGTACTTTGTTTTGGAATGATAATAGGTGTTATGTGGGCAAAAGTTAGTGTATTTGCTTAACAAATCTATTGAGTTTAGATCATGCGAGAGTTGAGGAATGAGGCTTGACATTGTCCAAATCGAGCATGACAGTAGCAAGCTGATACAAATCCTTAAACTCCGGGGCCAATACATAATTTTCTTAAAATCATGTCTACTCAAAACTAGATAATTTTTTTTTCTTTAAAAAAATAAATTTCAAAATAACACTACCCAAATCTGTCATTTGGGGAACATATGATTCCCACAAACTGCACGTG
>NW_010363368.1:0-605 GCF_000414095.1 Morus notabilis | reverse complement strand
TCCATTATACTCTCCATCGTCTCCATCATCTGCTGCACCGTTCTCGCCGTGGGAAACCGGTCCCACAATCCTGCAACAAAACAATAAAAATAAAAATTTTGATTCAGTTTATGGAAATCCGAAAGAATAAAAATTTATTTATTTTTCATTGGGGTTTTGAATTAGTTACCGATTGGAGGTGTTGGGGCGGTCCTTTTCTTTGGCGGCGGTTGCTTGGTGACTCTCTGCAGGTGGTCGAGATTGTCTCTGGTTTCCCCTGCCATGGCCATGACCTTGTGCTTCTTGTGGCTCAAGCTTCCATTTTCGATCGGTTTGAAGAAAGATTGGAGCTTGAGAGACTTACTGGCTTTTTTCTGTGATGATAGAGGAAGAAAAATGCCCAGGTTTGACAGAGCTTGAGACATTTTTTTTTTCCTTCTTGTTTTTTTTCTCGGTGTTTCTTGGTGGGAATTTTGTTTCGTTTTATGTAGAAGTTTTTTTTTTTTTTAAGTTGTGAAGAAAATAATGGGCTGTGGGATTTATATAAAGGGGAAGTGTCGGACGTTTCTGGATGGAGAATGTAGAGGGGACGGGGGTTCTGGAGGAATCCAGAAACAACTTGCCGT
>NW_010363367.1:0-927 GCF_000414095.1 Morus notabilis | reverse complement strand
ATTTTTTAACAGCGTTTTACTTTTTTTGTCATTTTGAGGCCATTTTTTATAAGCATTCCCAGAAAAATGTAAGGATTGTGTCTGTAAATTGCATAATTTTTTTAATGCAAAAGATAAACAAAAATATAAACTTTTGAAAATTTATTTTATTTTATTTTTTAAATACCAAAAATATAGAAAATCATAAAAAATAGAATATTCATCGAGAAATTGTGCCGCTTGTTACATTAATTCCTAAAAATCTTATATTAAATTTAGAATGTAAAAGATAAATAAAAATATAAATTTTTGACCCATCCCGGCCCCTGGGCGCCCCACTACACTAGTCGGGGGCTTTTTAACAGCGTTTTACTTGTCTTACTCAATTGTTGATGCCATTTTTTGCGGGCATGCCCACAAAAATTTAAGGATGGTGTATGCAAAATTTCATAATTTGTTGACATAATTTGTATTTTATTTTATTTCTCAAATATGAAAAATAAAGAAAATCATAAAAAATAGAATATTCATCAAAAAATGGTGCCGCTTCTTGCATTAATTCTTAAAAATCATATATTAAATTGAGAATGCAAAAGATAAATAAAAATGTTAATTGTTAACCCATCCCAGCCCGTGGACGCTCCACTACGCAGGTCGGGAGCTTTTAACAATGTTTTGTTTATTTTTTGTCATTTTTGGGGCCATTTTTTTGCAAGAATTCCTAGAAAAATGTAAGGATCATGTCTACAGAATTTCATAATTTTTTGACGTCATTTTTATTATTTTTTTATTTTTCAAAGATAAAAAAAATTAAGAAAATCATAAAAATAGAATATTCATCAAAACATAGTGCCACTTGTTGCATTAAATTCTAGAAATTGTATATTAATTTTAGGATCTAAAACATAAATAAAAATGTAAATTTTTGACCCATCCCAGTCCCTAAGC
>NW_010363366.1:0-566 GCF_000414095.1 Morus notabilis | reverse complement strand
TACAGAATTTAGGAATACAGATATTAATTCCATAAATCCTTCATTCACAGTATAACATAATATTTTCTAGAAAAATCCTTAGCTTAAATAAATAAATTATATTATTTAAAGTCTAGAATTTTCTCAATCATTATAGTGACGGTGCCAAGGAAGGGAGATAGAGGGAGAAAGGCAGAGAGATAGAAAGAGAGCGAATTATGAGAGAGAAATTAGGGGTCATTTGTGTATTTGACATTGTGTTTAAATTTTTTATTATTTTGGAGCGAATTGTGAGAGAGAAATGAGGGGCCACTCGTGTATTTCGTATTATATTTAATTTATTCGACTATTTTTATTCTCTCTTTTTTTATTAATTTTTTTTGAAAGTAACCTCTTTTTTCTCTTCCAAAAAATGTAACCTCATTTTTTTTTTTTTAGAATGGGATGTATCAAATACGTAAATAGTGCTTTTGAGAAAAATAAAATGTAAATACTGTGAGCAAAATAAATATAATGTTCAATAAAATACAATATTCAATAAAATATAATTTTTAAAAAATAATTATTGAGTAAGAAATAATTATCAA
>NW_010363365.1:0-761 GCF_000414095.1 Morus notabilis | reverse complement strand
ACCGGGGCCGGTCGCTGAAAAACAGTTGTTGGCGTTGGCTGCTGGCCACCAAAAAATAGTTACCGGTGACAACCACAAGTCGTCGGAGCCGATGGCCGGCCACCGATCATCAAAGCCGGCCATGGTGGACTTGTCTATAGGGAGAAAAAGAGAGGGGTGGAAACGAGGCTTAGGGATATTTTGAGTTTTTAATAATGTTTAAAACTTAAAATATCAAATTATCCATTTACTATTTAAAAAAAAGAATATATCATAATTTACTAAACACATGTTATTTTCCTCTTTCTTTAAACATATAGCACGTTAAGAGCACGATAAGTTAAAGATTCGATACAACCATGAGCATATAGGCAATAATGACATGATATTATTGCTTTTTTATTATGTATTTTTGTATAGTTTCATTTTAGGGTTAAATTTCAATATTGTAGATTCTTTTTAATAATACGAGTTGGGGCTCTTTTGTGAAGGACTCATTGACGTGGAGGGTAAGGCGTATGTGACCTCTCCCGATTGGACCTTGTGGAATCGTTGTCAAGTATGATATGGGACACGTCCAATGGCACCTAATAGAAGCATAAATATAGGCATTTAAATCCCATTGTGGACTTTAGAGCTGAGCATGCCCGGAAGGTCGTCTTTGTAGTCGACGATGTCAGCCCCAACTGTATCAGGCTAAACCAAGTGACTCGGAGGAATGTGTTTCCCAGAACGGCACTCCTTACGATTTCAGCTCCACAAATGTGAACACATTTTGAGAG
>NW_010363364.1:0-727 GCF_000414095.1 Morus notabilis | reverse complement strand
ACATGAGCAACAGGCTCTTCAACTGTTATTCCAATTAACATACAATAATTATTAAAAGCCTTAGATGAAACTCACCAGCAGTATCAAGATGAATTGTCTTGATGGCATAATCTGAAAATTGTGCTCTTAATCTTATTATTTGAGCAAGTAACTTGCAAACGCCAAGTTACAAGTTGATAACAAACACACATGTGACCATATTGTCGATGCATCTATCAAAACCATATAATATCTGAATGGTCCACATGGCGGGTGAATAGGCCCATATATATCACCTTGAATACATTCCAAAAATGCATGGGAGTCAATCCTAACTTTAACTCGTGATGGTCTAGTAATCAATTTTCCTTGAGAACAAGCAGCACGTGAGAATTTCTTAAATTGAAGAATCTTCTGGTTCTTTAATGGGTGTCCATGTGAATTCTCAATAATTTTTTGCATCATGATTGATCCAGGATGGCCTAACCGATCATGCCAAATAATAAAAATATTCAGATCAATAAATTTCTGGTTTAATATAGCATGAGTTTCAACTGTGCTAATATTTGTTCAGTACAAACCAGAGAAAAAGGCGGATAGTTTTTCCAATACACATTTCCTACCCGATATAATAGTTGTGATATAGAGATATTCAATATGCTCCTCATTTACAATCTCAATATGATATCCATTTCGGCGAATATCTTTAAAACTTAACAAGTTTCTTTGAGACTTACTAGAATATAAT
>NW_010363363.1:301-1490 GCF_000414095.1 Morus notabilis | reverse complement strand
TTTATGCTCTATGGGCAGATAGCCTGCCTATTTGATGATCTTAACGGTTGAGATTAAGTGCTTGTTTAGTTTATTAATTTAAATTTATATGTGATAGTTTTTTATTATAATAAAAAAATTAAATAAGGTTGTTTTTAAAAATTTTTTACTATAATAAAATTTAAATTTTAAATTCAAATTGGTAAAATAAATGGGGTCTAATTTAAATCTTATAAAGCAAAAGTGAGGGATGTATCGTAAAAAAATCTCATGTTTATAAATGCCTGTAATATTTTTATGAAGAGTCAGTATTTTTTTTCATAAAAAATTTAAAATTTAAATGTTAAAATTAAAGATTATTAATTTAAACACATAAATTAAACGAGTCATGAAAAAACATGAAAGTTTAATTAAATTCAGTTACATTTACCGTTTATACTTTCAATTATATAATTATAAATTTACATATATCTAAATCTCTACTGTCTGGGTTAATCGACCCCACTTGATTTGATCAATTATGTGGGATGTTCACTGCTCTCAGCATAATAAAACTTTGATATCATTAAAATAATAATTGCATTATTATATGGTATAAAATATGACATTATTATGATAATAACTACATTATTTTTGATAATTTTATAGTATTTGAATTTTTTTAAAAATTTCTAACTCCAGATATGTATCTCGCATAATAAAACTTTATTTTACAAAAATCAAATGATATTAAAAGACTCAACATTATAAAATTAAATTTATTTTGATACTATTTTATATAAATTAAAAGATATTAAATCTAATTTAACATAACAAAATCAATTTACTAACAAAATATTATTATCACTTTATTAAATAGATCATGTCAGTCTCCTTATGTTTATATGTTGGCCGAATTTGGGCCCCACTTAAGTCCAGTTAAAGAGCCAGATTCCTGGTCCAACATAAGGGCCCACTCTGTCATCATGCGTCATCATCGATAATTTTTGTTGATTACTGTGGTAATCGGCTACACGGAAGTACCAAAGTACCCTCGTAGGAAGACGCCATTGTGTATTTATATGGGGGTAATACGGGAACTTCAAATGGCGAGAATCCTGAGGGACCCATTTGGAATGATGAAAAGCACTGAGTCAATTATGGTATATGATCAGACGCCAGGCCCAATTATTCTCTTGCTCCAACTTCTTAAAAAAAAAAAAAAAAAAAA
>NW_010363363.1:0-241 GCF_000414095.1 Morus notabilis | reverse complement strand
AATTATTTTTAATTTATGTATATTTTTTATGAGAGAAAATATTATAATAAATTATAAATTATGATTCAAATCATGTATGAATCATTTAACCAAATATTCCCTTAAAGTCCATTCACTTTATGCGTTTAAATTAATAATTTTTAATTTTAATGTTTAAAATTTAAATTTTTTATGAAAAAAATGTTAAAATTAAAATTATAAATTTAAATACATAAAATAAACGAACTCTTATGGCATTAGG
>NW_010363362.1:0-1824 GCF_000414095.1 Morus notabilis | reverse complement strand
AAAATTAGTGGGCCTCATGGATTTTTATTTTCCTGCCTTCCTCATTTTTTCTCTACTAAACAATCTAAAATTCTATTTGTCTTTACAAAATCCTTTCTCTATTTTCTTTCCTCTATCTTTTTCACCCTACTAAATACACCATTAACAGTGTGTTTGGTATGAATGAAAAGTGGAAGGAAAGAAAATGTTGAGGGATTTTAGGACGAAAATTGATAAGTTAACTTATTCGGTATAAAGGAAATTGGGAAGGAAAGGAAAATTGAATGGAAATTTTTATTGGTGGGTCTCACCATATTCAATTCCTTTAAAAATTGGCGGATTTTATGAAGAAAAATATAGATAATTACACAAATGAAGTTAAATTATTGAATTGTCCTCATTTTCATCCAAAATTGGTGGATAAAGTTGGCGGTTTTTTTTTGCCAAAAAGAAAAGACAAATAGAGCTCTCTCTCTTCACTCAGCTCACTTTTCATAGACATAAAAACTTCTCATTGTTTATGAGTTCTATTGTTGAAGATTGAAGGTACGTGGTCTAAATTTACTATAACATGCTACTGTAGCTAGCTACTCTTTTGTTGGATTTAAACGTTAGAAAAATGACTAATGCATTAATGCTATATAAATTGAACTATATTTTTGTACCTTTATATACGTATGTGTGTGTATATATACATAATATAGATGAAATATATGTATAAGTTACATGAATTTTTTTAGTTAATTTAATGTTGAATGCTGTACTACTTTTATTAGAAAAGAATATTAATAAAAAAATATTTTAGTAAAAAAGTAATTACACCAATAATAATTTTTCAATTTCTTTAGTTTCACTTCCAATACCAAACAAGAAAAGATAGATTCATTTTCTTTCTTTCCTATCATACTAAACAAGTCAAGAGAAAATTAAAATCTTTTCTATTATTTTAATTTTCTATACATTATAATTTTCTTTTTTCTCCTATTTTCTTTATTTCTTACCGAACAGAGTGTAAATTTCAAATTATCCCTTCAAAAACAAATCCTAAATTATATCTGGCCTTTCCTCACAAAAGGGACATTTTAGTTATTTCATTGAAATAAAGGGTCATGTGATGGATGATGTGCATATTTCTGTGAGAAATTATAAACAAAAAAAATATTAATTGTACCTGTTTAAAAAGATAAAGAACTATTTTGTTAAAATTAAAAAAGTTGTCTCGTTTATTTTACCAATTTGAATTTAGAATTCGAGTTTTGCTATAGTAAAAAAAATTTAAAAATTTTTTTATTACAGTAAAAAATTCTCACATAAAATTAAATCTCAATTTAAATTAAAAACTCAAATCAATAAATTAATAAACTTTAAATTATCATTTACAGAAAAAGTTAAAAACCATCCGTGTTAATTGTGCATTTATTTATTGGTGTGGGGGTTGGAACTTGGAATTAACATAAATGGGTTGCTTTGCTTTGCTTGGTTAATGCTGGCGGTTGCTTTTTTCCAAGCACATGCCCTTTTCATTTGGGATGCGGATTATGAATTGTTTGGATTCGTTGGTAAATTCCGCCCCACTTTCTGCTCATGTCAACTGTCAAAGCGTCTGCAAGACTTTCTGACACCACCTTGTACGCCTTCAGGTTCATGCATACTCCTTCTTTTTCTTTTCTTATTATTTTATTTTTTAATTTTCTAATTAATTTATACTATGAGCGTATTTTATATGTTAGGATTAATTTCATAAGAGTATAAGGAGTTTGAGTATGTATTTCTCACAAGTTATGGGTCCCACCGGACCCATCAAGTGGTGGTGGGACCCATATAATTCTGGGTATAATTTTATTA
>NW_010363361.1:0-1758 GCF_000414095.1 Morus notabilis | reverse complement strand
GCCAGTGTCAATGGACTCAGAAAAGAACGCTGAGCAAAACCCCTATGACAATTTCATGGTCCCGCCACCGTTTGCATGAAAACGGAGCCGCCGCTGCCATCCGAGGAGATAAGGGGTGGTTCCGATGATCCAATCGTTGGATCATCGCGATTTTGGTGTCCAAATGCTCAGAGGATCATGGGTAATGAAAGCCCTCAACCAATTGAGATTCCATAGTCGGATAATTAGGATCAAAGTCACCGGTTTTTACCGGCGTTTTTGGGTAGATAAGGGCCGAATTGGGTGAGATTGACGGCACCATTGAACTCAGAATGGTTGATTTAGGGGGATAGGACCCAAGTCCGCCACGAAAATATGCTCCGGCAACCTCCGCCGCCGGTGGCTGAATTCTGGCACGTCTTAGTTCTTGAGGTTCCCGACGTCTGATCGAAGATTTAAGACCATATCCTGACTCGTTTCGACATGCTGAATGCAACGGTGACCTCCGTTTATGCCAATTTGACTCCATTGAAATGTCTACCAAACTGTGCACGCAAATCGAGACAAATTGAGCTAAGGTTCAGAGCGAGTTGTGGAGCTTCAAGAATAAATGGTTGGACAACATGAAGTTATCCGTAGATTAAATTTCCAAGAGGTAAGATATTCTTGTTCATATCTTTGTTAGCCTTACTTTAAATGATTTGACTGATGAAAATGTTTTAGAACAAAACATGTTGAAAGAAAATGATTTTAAAGAATAACATGAATAATGCTATTAATTTTTCAATGATTTTTAGAAATGAGATTTTTTAAAAGTATCATTTCTTAAAATGAAATATTTTAAGAAATGATCAAACGCAGTGTAGCCTTAGAGATCGGGATATGGGAATCGTATCCTTGAGGGCTGGACCCTAAACCCGCACGGATCCACTTCTTGCTCAGTGGTGTTATGGCTCTGCACATTTTCATTATACAAACATTTTGTCACTTCTTGCTCAGTGGTGTTATGGCCCTGCACATTTTCATTATTCAGACATTTTACCACTTCTTGCTTAGTGGTGTTATGGTTCTGCATAATTTCATTATACCTATATTTTGCTACTACTACGTGAATATTTTCTTTTTTTTTCAAAAAAAAGACGATCAGTTACGGGTTATGTCTTTGGACCGTGAGTACCTTTATTTACTATTTTTTATAAAATTATATCCTATTGGGCTATGGTGTTATGTTTTATGTTACTAGACTGTGGTTGATGTCACTATTTATTTTGTTTATATTCATGTATGTTAAACCTATGGGAATTCCTGACATGATACCATGGGCGAAGTTTTGAACTGATTTGGTTGGAAATTCCACCACTTTTCTTGAAATTAAATTTCTCCTAAATAATGGGGCTTGTTTGGAAATACCTGGATATTTTAGATTTGAAATTTAAATTTTGCACAGTTATTTGCTAATCATTTTCTTAAACAGGTTTAAATTTCTAAACAAGTCTGCACGTCACTAACCCCTGTTTGGGGGTGTGACAAGACTGTGGTTGATGTCACCATTTACTTTGTTTGTATTCATGCATGCTAAACCTGTGAGAATTTCTGACATGATACTAGGGGCGAGGTTTTGAACTAATTTGGTTAGAAATTTCACTACTTTTCTTGAAATTAAATTTCTCCTAAATAGCGGGGTTTGTTTGAAAATACCTGAATGTTTTGGATTTAAAATTTAAATTTTGCATTGTTATTTGCTAATCACTTTCTTAAACAAGTTTAAATTTTTAAACA
>NW_010363360.1:0-7704 GCF_000414095.1 Morus notabilis | reverse complement strand
AATCATAACTTAAAAAGTTATGACCTATTAATTTCTATAACTAAAAATTTACCAATATATTTTCTTAAACTTTTTATATTAGTCTATTTTCTACTCTTTTCGAAAAAAAAAATCCAAAACTCCCAATAATTCAAGGGATTATGGGCCGAAGTTTCTCCCCAGATGGCCCAACTACAAAGAGACGACAATGGAAATGACATTTCTGGACGGTTCCTAAAAACGTACCTTTAATTACGGTAGAAACCATGAAAGAGTTTTGAACAGCGACTGAAAAGCTTGCCAATTATTATGGCAGTCGTTTTCTTCCACTGTTTAAGCTCTCCTCTCGCCTTTTCTCCTCTGTTACAGTCATCAAGACTCTTAAATAGTTCTAGATATCGGATTTTGGCTTCATCGACTCCGTCTGATCAAATGGCTGAAGGGCCTACGAAGGCGATCAGGAGGAGCACGTTCATGGAGTTTCCCTACTTGTCGGACCCACACAGGAACCTGATGGTGGATCTCACATCAACAGTTGAGACACGCCTTGATTCCCAGCTCTTACCCTGCACCCTCCCGGAAAACGTCCGCTACTTCGAGAACCAGAATGGAACCTCCCATGCCACCCTTTACCTCAGATCCGGCATTAGCTCTTCCCCGGTAATATCATTATTCATGTTTTAGCTACTTTACCTTTCTTTCTAATCAGTTTTTGATTTAAAAAAAAAAAAAAGAAGAAGAAAAAGAAAGAAATCTCGTATGTGCTGATCCTGATTACGTGAAACGGACGAATAGTGTTTGATGAAAGAAATTCGTCAACAAAAATATTAAATTGATTTCAATGATCTAAGACACAAATAAGAGAGATTAAACAGTAAAAACACACAAAAATTCATAATAGTTCACTCTTAATTTAAAAACTACGGCCTCGTTCATTTCACCGATTCGAGTTTTTAGTTTTAGGTTTCTACAGTAAAAAACTCTCAGAAAATGTCACATCAAAATTTTCTGCTACAGTGAAAAGCACTTAGAAAATGTCACATCTCAGCTCGAATCAAAAACGCGAATCCGCAAAGCGAACAAGGCCTACGTCAATTTCAGACTAACTCCTCCTGAAATGGACCTCTTCTTATTATATATCTCTGTAGTATATGCAAGTTTCTTTATTTTATTTAGGGACATTATCCCAAAATGTAAGGAACCGCCGAAAAAGCTTCACCGCAACCACCCTCCACGGCCGCCACACCTCCTCTCTAAAAACCGCAGTCCCAACGGTGGTGAAGTGCACCGGCCCCATCATTTCACTCAGAATCCATAGATGAGTCAATCCCGATCAGTAGCCACCACCATCCTCACCGATTTACAAGAATTCGAAGTTGCCACTGCTACTCTCCATGGAGGAGTTTGGTTCCGTCGATTTTGGCCGTCATTTCTCATGTCGTTGGTGTCAAAAAACTCAAAAGTAAGTGAGTAACAAAAGTCCCAACTCAATTTTTTCGATATGTGGCTGAAAAACTGAGAACTAAGTCACCGGAAACCGAGAATCAAGTCGGAAAATTCAAATGGATTTTGCCTTATTCCTAACTTAACACAGTAAATTACTTTTTTGCCCTTAACTAAGAAAGTGAAAAATGATGACTCGTGCTAATGGCGAATTATTCATGAAGAAAATTTATTATTTTTAAAATTTAGGAGATATTTTATTCAAACACTTATAATTGAGGGGAATAAATATAATTTGTCTAAAAAATAATTTAAAAAAAACCCTGTAATGTAGTGTAATTTGTATATCCATTCATTTATTTTAAATGAACTAAAACGCAGCGTTTTATTAAGCAACTGTTGAATTATAATTCATGAGAGCCAATGCAGGCACGGAATCTGACATGAATGGCTGTCATTAATTCTTGCCACTGTTTCCACTCTCTCTCTTCTTCTCCTCCTCCTTCATCAATTTCTGGTTCTCTACACTCATCACCAACACCAAGGCCTCGGATTTCAGCCTCAACGGCCCCCTCTCACATGGACCTACACAACCAGGGCCGTTCAAAGTTCATGGAGTTTCCGTACGTCTCGGCCCCACACAAGAAGCTCATGGTGGATCTTGTATCGACGGTGGAGAATCGCCTTGATTCTCAGCTCTTTCCCTGCACCCTCCCGCACGATGTTCAGTCCTACCACAACCAAAACGGGACCTCCCATGCTTCCCTCCACATCAGATCCGGCCACAAGTCGTCCCCTGTTTGTTCCCTCCCTCTTTGACCTTTTTCAACTTTCTAGCTTCCGAAAATGATTTCTGCTAATTTTATATACTTTTTAATTTCGCAAAAAATAATTAAAAAAAATTTCACTTTAGAAGTCGAACTTCAAGTTCACACGTGAAGATTATAATATTTTCATACATATATATATATATATATTATATGTATGTATGTATAGTTGGTTTTGCTGTGAAGCTTCCGTTGCCGTTGGTGGACAATGAATGGTGATTTTAGTCAAAGCATTAATTTTTCTTTGTGCTTGTCATGGATCATGGATGGGATGTGATGTGGTAGAAATTATATGGTTTCAGTACAATAAAGTCGTGTTAACCAGAAAAAAAAACAAAAAAAAAAAAAAACACTAATTTAGATTAGACTTGTAATGGTCAATTGGTCGTGTTCTTCTTGGTTTGGAGTGGTAGTGAATGGTTTGTGCAAACCCAGTTTTTGAGCTCTCACCCAATCGTATGCTTACGTATGTTTGTACGCATTTATTTAGGTATAATGTTGAGTTTGAAGTATTGTTAGCTCAGCACGTAATATAACCCTGTTTGGTTTAACTATTTGAACCAAACAATTCAATTCAAATTGTATTTAAAGGTTTAAATTAGTATTTATTTTAGAAATAAAAAGAGATCATTCAAACTATCAATTAAGATTTAAATGGTTGATTTTAGAATTCATACCCTTAAAATTTACCATTTGAATTGTTGACAACAATTTAAAAACAATTATTTTTATTTTTTTTCTATCTTTAATTTTAAGCTTAAAAATGTTATAACTTTTTGTTTCATTTTCAATTGAGATTATTTTTTTTCCTTTATGTTTCTAAAGAGAGGAATAAATCTCCATCCATATTGCATATTTTTAACCTTATTTACAATGAGGTTTTATAAGATTTGTTACGCCTCTGTTTATTTCAATAGCTCAAACTGTTGTTTAGAATTCAAACCTTAGTTCAGGATTCAAACTGGTGTTTGGGAGTGAAAAATTCAAGGACAATTCAAACCATCAACAATGGTTCAATGACAGCTCAAATTGTTGATTTTAAAATTCACCGCCCCTCTAAATTTAACAGTCTGAATTGTTGTCAACAGTCTAATAGTTTCAGATTCTACTTTTTCTCTCTCTTCAATTTCAATCTTAAAAGTGTTAAAACTTATTCGTTTTAATTTCGATTGAGATGATTTTTTTTAATGTGTTCATAATGAATAGAGGAATAAATCCCCATCCATATTGCATATTTTTTAATGTCATTTATAATGAGGTTTTATAAGATTTGTTACAAAACCTGAATAACAGTTTTCAACACTTTATCCAAACACAGTTCGGATTTTATTCTCAATTCAAATTACAATTTATTTGCATATCTAAACAACAGTTCTGATCACAGTTTAAATCATAAGAGTTCAGATTCTACATTTCTAACAAAAAATGTTCAAATCTCCACAGTTTGAGTTGTTGAACTAAACAAGCCCTGCAAAACTCTAATGACAGCTTTCAACACTTTATCTAAATACAATTCAGATTTTATTTCCAAATCAAATTACAATTTATTTACATATTTAAACGTCGGTTTGAATCACAATTAAAATAACCACAACTAAAACTAAATCAACAATTTGAGTTGTTAAACCAAACAAGCTCTAACGAATTCTCATCAGGTGTCCCTATTCTTTCTTGAGTTAGCAAATTAAGCTAGGACATTTACTTAAAGTAGTCTTTAAGAAGGCCATTCACCCCACTGTCTCTTCTTAATTTGGATTTTCTTCTATATGGTACTTTTGGAGTTGAATAGTTTCGTTTCATAGTTTGTCTCTAGTATGCAAAGAATAATCCACCGACCCGTAACAGAGAAGTTTTAAACTTCAAAGAGATTTCAAGTTCAATAAAACAATGCTTCACACTGCCGAAATTGCATTTTTACCCCACTTATAGAGTGTTAATTGTACAAAAATATGAGAATTAAATTGCCCTTTTTCTGGCCAGAGCAACTAGGTAGGGATGCAGAAGGATCTCTTCGAAAGCAGGAAAAGAAAGTGAATTAGTAATATGTGTTAACTGTGGAGATTAAGGCTTCCATATAGCCGACCCCAATTAAGTTGGGATTAAGGCTTGTTGTTGTTGTGTTAAGTTATAGGGTCCAATTATGCCCTGATAATAGAATGTGTCCCGCGTTTTTGTTTAACTTCTTTTTCTGCTGACTTTATTGCTATCTGTAATATAGAATTAGAGCGTCTTATTCTTAACCATATGAAATCTCAAAGTATGTACGAGAAACAACTTGTGCTCATTGGATTAAGTTCATTTGATTTTTTTTTTCAGATTGATTTCGTGTTAGGAAGCTGGATCCACTGCGAGTTACCAACAGGAGGAGCATTAAACATAACAAGTCTCTCAACCTATCTGAACTCTTCCACAGACGCGCCAAATTTCCTAATTGAGATCATCAGAAACAGTCCTACATCTCTCATTGTTATCCTCGATTTACCGCCTAGAAAAGACCTCGTCCTAATTCCAGACTACCTCAAGACATTCTATGAGGACACCAAGTTGGAAGCTCAAAGACAATTGCTCGAAAAAGTCCCCGAGGTTAAGCCCTACTTCTCTTCGTCACTCTACATCCGATCCGTCGTTTCTCCGACGGCAATTATGGTCCGAATTGAAGCAGAGGCAGTTGAAAGATTAGAGGAGATTATAGAAGACTATGTTGATCCCATTTCAAAAGAAGTGCTAAGGATTTGGTTGGAGCAATGTGCTTGTGTAAAGAGAGAGGTCAATGATGAGGCTGAGAAGAACTACCTTCAAAAGAGGGATAAGTTTGTGAAGACTAAGACCATTGAGATTGATTTGGCTTCGAGCTTGCCGAGATTGTTTGGTCCAGAAACCGCGGATCGAGTAATGGCTGCTGTGAAAAAGTATTTCTCCTCGTGATGTGATGATTTTTGTACAACATTTTATGTAGCTAGCGAATAAATGGTGTGCGAAGAATTTTAGAAATTACCCTTCTATCTAGAGAAGTGATTTTATCTGTACAAGTACTAACTTCTGCATATACAGTATACTACTGCTCTTATAGTCTCGTGATCAATGCAGCAAAAAAAAAAAAAAATCTATATTTTTTGAAATTGGAAAAGGTTTAGGAGAAAGAGGGTGGCATTCCATCAAATTCTTGCATATTCAGTACTCGTTTTTTTCGTCTAACCAATGCCGTAGAAGTGACTCGAATTCAAGTTCGATTGAGGAGCTAGAAGACAAGCACCTTAACCACCCTAACCGTTTATTAAAAAGAAAAAAAAACCCCCCACCGTAACCATTCAAACAATTACCATGATTGTAACAAAAAATGATATTTAATAATTAGTTCTCTGAAGTAAGTCTCTGATTTTCTTTTGAGGACTTGCAACGCGATTTGTCCGATTCCATAATTTTTTCTTCTGAAAAATTTCAAACCTTAGACCATATCCTTTTTTAATGAGAGAGATGACCTTAAAGTTATACGTCTTACTAATTAGATAACTTTAAGGATGTGCGATATCATTATTATTATCCTAAAACATTTTAATTGTCCTGGATTTTTCGCGACTTTTTATTTGGATGGAAAAACGGGGTGCTAAATCACACAGCCTTACAATTATATGAGGTTATAAATCTTGAATGGCATGATACTATAAATCACAATGATTGTCTTTTTTCTCCACTTACTAATTGAAATTTTGGTAATGATTTAGCCTTTTTTTTTTCTTGCATAACAGTGACATGGCAGTGCCTTCCATCTTCTGATGTAGTGTGATTGATATTCCATGCGAATAATGACATAAAAGGGCCACAAAGTTGTTTACAATTACTTATCCTCTCAAGGAAAAGCTATTGTTATATAAATGATAAATATAGAAAAAGAACAACTTAAATCATACAAGTTCTCATCTACTTTTCTTTTCTTTGTAAAGTTCCTCGCATGATTAAAAGCAAATAAAACCCTGAAAAAAAACAAAAACAAAAACTTGAAAGAAGGATAACTGATAAGAAAGTTCCCCGTATGAATTCAAGGGATTATAACCAAAAAGGGGAAAGAAAAAAAAAAAGGGAGAAAGAGAGAAATATATCAAGATTTGAAATGAATTAAAATTAATAAGTTAATAGTTTACATAAGTTAATAAATAGGCTAAATTATTATTTTTGTCCATAATTTGTCTGATTATGAACCATAACTTGACAAGTTATTGTCCATAATTCACAGTTTTTATCTATAATTTGTTTGATTATAAACCATAACCTGACAAATTTATCCATAACTTATCTAATTATGAATCATAACTTAAAAAGTTATGACCTATTAATTTCTATAACTAAAAATTGACCAATATATTTTCTTTAACTTTTTATATTAGTCTATTTTATACTCTTTTCGAAAAAAAAAAATCCAAAACTCCCAATAATTCAAGGGATTATGGGCCAAAGTTTCTCCCCAGATGGCCCAACTACAAAGAGACGACAATGGAAATGACATTTCTGGACGGTTCCTCAAAACGTACCTTTAATTACGGTAGAAACCATGAGAGAGTTTTGAACAGCGACTGAAAAGCTTGCCAATTATTATGGCAGTCGTTTTCTTCCACTGTTTAAGCTCTCCTCTCGCCTTTTCTCCTCTGTTACAGTCATCAAGACTCTTAAATAGTTCTAGATATCGGATTTCGGCTTCATCGACTCCGTCTGATCAAATGGCCGAAAGGCCTAAGAAGGCGATCAGGAGGAGCACGTTCATGGAGTTTCCCTACTTGTCGGACCCACACAGGAACCTGATGGTGGATCTCACATCAACAGTTGAGACACGCCTTGATTCCCAGCTCTTACCCTGCACCCTCCCGGAAAACGTCCGCTACTTCGAGAATCAGAGTGGAACCTCCCATGCCACCCTTTACCTCATATCCGGCATTAGCTCTTCCCCGGTAATATCATTATTCATGTTTTAGCTACTTTACCTTTCTTTCTAATCAGTTTTTGATTTGAAAAAAAAAAAAAAAAAGAAGAAGAGAAAAAGAAAGAAATCTCGTATGTGCTGATCCTGATTACGTGAAACGGACGAATAGTGTTTGATGAAAGAAATTCGTCAACAAAAATATTAAATTGATTTCAATGATCTAAGACACAAATAAGAGAGATTAAACAGTAAAAACACACAAAAATTCATAATAGTTCACTCTTAATTTAAAAACTACGGCCTCGTTCATTTCACCGATTTGAGTTTTTAGTTTTAGGTTTCTACAGTAAAAAACTCTCAGAAAATGTCACATCAAAATTTTCTGCTACAGTGAAAAGCTCTTAGAAAATGTCACATCTCAGCTCGAATCGAAAACTCGAATCCGCAAAGCGAACAAGGCCTACGTCAATTTCAGACTAACTCCTCCTGAAATGGACCTCTTCTTATTATATATCTCTGTAGTATATGCAAGTTTCTTTATTT
>NW_010363359.1:0-835 GCF_000414095.1 Morus notabilis | reverse complement strand
TAAATTTAATTAAAAATTAAATTAAATTAAAAAAATAATATAAATCCAATGATGATAAACATAAAATATTAATGGGTTATTTTTTTGTAATAAAATTTAAAAAAAATTTTAACTCGAATTACAATTTTATTTAAGTTCATGTTCTTTTATAAAATTTAAATTTGAACTCGAGTTTAAACTCAAGTTTGAATTCGAGTTTGAACTCGAGTTTGAGGCTAAACTCGAGTTCAAGTTTCTCCTTCAACTCGAGTTCATAAACTCCAACTCAAGTTAATGAACAATCTTTTTTCTATTATTAAAAATATCATAACTTTTTCGTTTTAATTCTGATTGAGATGATTTTTTTTTATGCATTCACAATGAAAAGACGAATAAAACTCTACCTATATATATACCCTATTAAAATTTTTAATCACCATTGAGTTTTTATTAAAATACTATATAAATATAAATTTAAGTTTTGAGTCACGCAAACACAAACTCAAAAAGATTCTCAATTCAAATCATAACTCAAATGTGCACATTCAAACACAAACTCAAGTTATAACTTCAACTCAAATTATAACTTAAAGTCAATTTAAAATCATCACTCAAATTACCTTAACTCAAAAATATAAAAGAATAACTCTTAATATTTTTTTAAAAAATAAAACACTAGAAAAATTCCCGTTAAAAAAAGGTCAAATATCTGGCCATGCAGTATTAGGTGGGTACTACCAATCATTGTAGTTATCCACACCGACGGAAAAATTATTGGATAGGACACACTATGGCCTCGTTCACTTTGTTGATTCGAGTTTAGAATTTGAGTTGAGATGTGATTTTATGTGAGAGC
>NW_010363358.1:0-305 GCF_000414095.1 Morus notabilis | reverse complement strand
AAAAAATAATTAGTATATAAATAATATATTAATATTCTATTTACTATTTCAATAATTAACTTTTAGTTAATAATTAAATAATTAGTTACTAATATTTATTTAATAATTTATTATTTGATATATTGCATGATCAATTTTTTATAATTATTCTTTAAATAATGATGAATTGTTAATTATCAATTATTAATTACTATTGATTAGTATATTACAAGTTATTATATAATTTAATATTGATTATTAATTGAGCAATTACTAATTTTTATTTATCAACTATTTACTAATTAATATATTATAATTAATATATA
>NW_010363357.1:0-2009 GCF_000414095.1 Morus notabilis | reverse complement strand
GAATGTAACTAAAAATCTTCATATTACAGGCATTAGCCAGTAATTTATATATGATAAATTACTTACACAACCACGTACACAAGCCTAACACCCCCGGGTCGGGTTTCGGGTTCTGCCCCCAATGATGCACTCTCCACATCATATCTATGCCATCAGCCGATTTACCGATTCACAAAATCTCTTGGCTTAAGAAATCATTCATTAAATTTTATGAAACAGTTGATTATGATCCCAATAGCTAAAATCAAGCTATTGTTTTTGAAATGCTTTTCTTTCGCAAACATGCCCTTTCTTTAAATCATTTGCAATGCCAAAACTCTTTGAAAACAGGCTAACAAAGAAAGGGTAAGAAATCCTACCTCGCAAATACCAAACCTGGCTAGCGTTGCACTATTTTAACTTTTACTTCCTCAAGCCCCTTAATCCGAGTCCTCAACTAGCACTGATACAAAACCACGCTTTAGGATCCAATTCACATTCCTAAAGCAATTTCAATCTCAATTATACTATTTGATTTCCTATTAGTGTGCCATAATTCAATTACTGGTTTCACAAACCATTTCATGTTTCAAATCATCATTCCAAGGGTTTTCAATCTCAAAACATGGATTAAAGAAGCTAATCCATTTACTCTAGGTCCCCAAATGAAGCTAATTTGGGTTCTCCTCGAAAACTGAGGTCAAAACAGGGTTTTTCAGCAAAACAAGGTCAAACCCAGTGTACAACGGTCGACCGGTGACAGAGCAGTGTAACACCACCGGTCGACCGGTGGTGTGCACTTCGGTCGACCGCACAGGTCGACCTGATGTAGTGCAGACCGGTCGACCGCATAAGTCGACCGATGGAATCAGGGCAGGATGGCCAACATGGCCGATCTGAAGAAAATCAACGCAAAACCTGCAAATCTGAGTTCAAATATGAAATATATCAAAGAAAAACTACTAGATCCGGGTTCTAAGTACTAAATCAAGTCCAAAGAACCCAAGATCTCCAATTTCTACCATGATTTTACTCAAAATCCATCAAAATGCATTCCGAACCAAAATAGGGTTTCTAAATCCAAAAAACTTGAGATTCAATAGAGGTTTTTCAGAAATCTTACATCGAATCCTTCTCTTGATGTTGGAAACTCTTTGAAATTTCTCTTTGGTTCGAGATCCGGTTAGTTTGAATCAAAATGGAAGAGAGAGTGAGAACGAGAGTGAAGAGAGAGAGAAAGAAAGGTTGCTCGGGAAGGAAAAGAAAGAAAAAGAAAAAAGGAAAAGAAAGAAATAGAAAAAAGGGAAAGAAAGAAAAAGAAAAAAGGAAAAGAAAGAAAAAGAAAAAGGAAAAGAAAAGAAAAATAGACAGGTGTCAAACATTTAAAATGACAGTTCAGAAAATGTGCCCCCACACACTTCTAGGTAAAATATAATTACTGAGAATATTTAAATACCTTGGAATTATTTAAATTTACTCGTCAAAAACATTTAATAAATGATAATCAATTACTTAAACTAGATTAGACACACTAATAAATCTTAATTACCTTAATTGATCTCGTTTAATTCTTCGGGATGTTACAATTTTAGTGTTTCAATTATTGTCTAACTAATCATATCATGTCATGTTGTATAAAAAACAAGAACAAATTATACGGTTGTCCTCAAATTATAGACCTTGTCACAAAATGTCTCCAAACTTTAACTTTAGCTTTTTGTTCCCTGAATTTCAATAACTCTTGTAAAATTTCTGTCTTTATTAAATTTTTACTTTCGTTATTGCTCTTGACCGCCATTTATAAACCCTTGAAGATCCTTAAAACGTTTATTTATTTTTGGGGTAAAATTATTTTGGTATTTTGTATTATAGTGAAACACACTCTTAGTATCTTGTGTTTTTTTACATTAAATTAATTTTTAAGACATGTAATATCTAAATTACTATTTTTAGTAATTAAATAGAAATTAATATTTTTTTAAAAAAAATCAAATATATTTTAAAACATTAAAATATTTTAAAAAACAACG
>NW_010363356.1:0-1232 GCF_000414095.1 Morus notabilis | reverse complement strand
AACTTGAGTCAAATCACCGGTGACTACCACACTTTTTCCTTTTTTTTTTACTTACTACAACCTGCGTCTCCCCCAAAGAAGGATTTCCCACATTGAAAAACCAAGTCCTACACACAACAATCTCTTAGGCTTTTTATCAAACATTTAAGGTGCATAAACTAAAATTTTCAAGCCTAATTCTCAAATTTCATCAACACTCCCTAAGAAGGCTACCAACTTGCATCAAGAAAAATGCTTACCTTGGTCGGATTTTGTTGGAGCCCCAGAACCCATGCAACACTTTTGAAAAATCTTCCAATTTGTTGCTCAAATTCCGATGACGGGGGCTCTACGGTGGGTGCCAGATGTCGTACAATCGTGGTTGGAGGTGTGGTCGGAAGATGGGAGGGGTGGTGGTGGTTGGAGAGAGACGATTGAGGGAGATGGTTAGAGAGAGACGAGGGACGGAGATGGAGAAAAAAAGATGAGGTAAGGAGATGGAGAAAAAGCGATGAGGTAAGGAGATGGAGAAAAAGGGGCGATATATCGCCCATGATCAAATAACCCAAATTTTCATGTTTTTTTCCCTTTTTTTTTTAAATCCTTCAGGCGATATATCGCCTATTTACAGGTGACATATCACCCGTCATTCTGTCCCCCTCTCTTGTTTTGCTTCTTTTTTTTCTCGTCATCCTTCAGGTGATATATCGCCTATTAACAAGCGACATATCACCTGTCGTTCTGTCCCCATCTCTTGTTTTCCTTATTTTTTTATTTTTTATTTTTACAATGAAACCTATTTAACACATAATCAAAGAAAAATCATATGTGGGTTGCCTCCCACGAAGCGCTACGTTTAAAGTCATTAGCTAGACATAGTACCTCATGCTTCAAATGTCCTCGACTAGCTTGAGACTCACAATCTTCTCCACCTCGCCTCCAAAATATTGTTTAAGGCATTGTCCGTTCACTTTGAAGACAGGTTCATCTCCTCTTTATATCTCAACGGCGCCGAATGGAAAGACTTGCGTAACCGTGAATGGACCGGACCATCGAGATTTGAGCTTTCTGAGAAAGAGTTTAAGGTGATAGTTGAATAGAAGTACCTTCTCTCCTGGAATGAAATCACGATGGAGGATCCTCTTATCATGCCATTGCTTCGTGCGCTCCTTATAAATCCTCACATTCTCATACGCCTCATTACGAATCTCCTCCAATTCATTGAGTTGAAGGAGTCTTTTCTCTCCTGAGGC
>NW_010363355.1:0-780 GCF_000414095.1 Morus notabilis | reverse complement strand
TCTGTTTTTAAAAATTTTATGTCAGTACCTCAATCTTTAAAAAAAAAAAATTCCATACCTCAAAAGTCATTTTTTGAGACACAAAAAGACAAAATTTTCCTTATTGTAAAAATTTATTTATTGACCAGAATTTTAAAAGAAAAAAAATTTAAAAAATTATTATACCTGTAGCGAAACCTCAAAAACCCATTAAAAGAACATGCTTCTTTCTTCAAAATTCTGACCTTTGTGTTTTTCTTCTTTTTTTTTCGGTGCTCTTCCTCTCTTCCCTCTTAAAGTTGTTTTGAATATTGTTTTCAACTAATTCTTGTGATGTTCGATGTACAATACTCACTGAAAATTTTGAGTGTTTGGTTACAGGTATAATAATTTTTAAAATTCTTTTTTTCCTTCAAAATTCTTGTTAACATATGAATTTTTATAATAAGGACAACTTTATCTTTTTGAGTCTCAAAAAATAGTTCTAAGGTACCAAAATTTTTTTTTTAAAAAGTTGAAGTACCGACATGAAATTTTTAAAAACAGGATATACCAAATTCAAATTTTGATGTAATATATGGTACAAAAATGAAATTTTCCCTTTACAAAATATTTGAGGGTAAAAACAGAAGTTACCACTCAAGCATACAACATCCGCTTTGCTGAAATGGTGATGACCGCAGTCGTGTAGCAAAGGAGTACGTTTTAACGGTGATAAGTTGCAAAACCATGAATATTAGCAGCAAAAATTTAAAAAAAAAATCTTCAAATTACCTATTACTTATAGAACGCAAGATAATA
>NW_010363354.1:0-1033 GCF_000414095.1 Morus notabilis | reverse complement strand
GTTTAGTCTTGTTTTATGCCAATATATTGCAAGTAGAGATAAATCACAAATTTTTTTTTTAAGGAAAAAAAAGATAATTCACTTTTTTCTTAGATTATAGTTTATTCTTGAGTTATATATATATATATATATATTATGGTTAATTAAGAAAAGACTTGCATAACCCTATATAAGCCTATAAGAGTACGTCTATATAACCCCCATTAAAAAAAAAAAAAGAAAGAAAAGGAAAAGAGCACTTGTATGTAACCATACCATATATAGGAATACAATAATGTATCTTTGCTTTAAAGCTTTTATTTCATTTTATTATCATTATTATTTTTTGGAGGTGGTATCAACATCAGTTTAGTAGCTAGCAATCGAAAGCTTTTTCCTTTCCCATTCGCCGATCATATCAACTCTAACTACTGTATGTACAACTTCTAGTCCAATGCTGCCATGTGTTTGAAGGAGTTGGAGTTCCACATTTGTATATTGTGGTCCCGTTCATTTTGCTGATTCGAGTTTATAATTTGAGTTGAGATGTGACTTTATGTGAGAGCTTTTTACTGTAGTAAAAAAGTTAGATGTGATTGTTTGTGAGAGCTTTTTACTGTAAAAAACTTAAATTCTAAACTCGAATAAGCGAAATAAACGGAACCTGTATCTCTTTATCTTTTTGCAAGCAAACTATTTACACATTTGGTTAATTCCTTATTATTAGTTAGTGGATGCTGTTAATAACCGTACTCATTTCTTTTTGTCTCGACCCCACCAAATTATGTACTAGCTCAATTGGTTAGCAAATGAATTTTAGTAACTTCAAAGTCACCTTTTCTCCTTTTAGCCCTTTGCACTATTAGAGATCTTTTGTCCCATTCCGGTCTTGAAAAACGTAGAACAAAATGAAAAAAAAAAAATAAAAAAAATAATTTTGATTCAACATAATTTTTTTATGATTTTTCATTTAATCGATTGCTTATAAAAGTTATATCTCGAGTATTTTTTAGACAGATGAAGATTAACATTGATAATAGACTCGTTATCGTAG
>NW_010363353.1:0-600 GCF_000414095.1 Morus notabilis | reverse complement strand
CCCATTCAAGCCACTTGCAGTTCAAATTTAGAATTGGGATTTGTGTTTGGATAATTTGGTTTTAAATTTAGAATTTGTATTTGGATAATTCTTAGGTGTGTGACAGTGTGAGGAATTAAAAGAACTTTAAAAATTTAATTTGAAATTTAGATAATTCCTCGGTATATGACCGTGTGAGGAATTAAAAGGTCTTTTTTGAAATTTGATCTAAGATTTGAATTTGGATAATTCCTATGTCGAATTTAGTTTGGAATTTGTTGTGATTTTAAATTTAGATTTAAATAATTCCTCGGTATATAACCGTATGAGGAATTAAAAAGATTTTAGAATTTTTGACTTGAGATTTAAGTTTGGATAATTTCAATGTGGAATTTAATTTGAATTTGAAAATTTTAACTGCACCTAGATTTTGTATCTAGATTACCTACGTATCCAAAATAGAATCAAGTATTCGTAGTTCTTTTTTTTTTTTTTTGAATTTGAAGTTTAAAATTTTGTGAATTTTTTATTTGCGAGGTGGATAACCTCTTTCAATTTTTGGGGCAATTTTGATATGAATTTTGATAAACTCATCACTAATATGTAAATTTTTATTTTATC
>NW_010363352.1:0-1100 GCF_000414095.1 Morus notabilis | reverse complement strand
AACTAAAGCCAAACTGTCAGTCCCCTTTGGTTCAAGCATCAATTCCCTTATACTTTCTTCTCCTCGGATGAGTGCCACCACTGCATTTAAACTTGGAACTTCCTGTTTGCCAAGAATTTGAATTCTAACTAAATCAAATTCTGGATTGAGTCCAACAAGGAAATCATAAACTCTATCTTGTTCAATAAACTCCTTCAAAATTGCTGCATCATCGGGAGACTTGGGTCTTCATCACCCTATAATGATCAAGTTCTTGCCACAGAGCCATCACTGTTGATTTCCAATCGAGATTATCAAGTGCTTCCTGGATGTTTCTCGGGACAAACAAGTTAGAGATTCTAGATGTATAGGCCTTATGTTTAGGAGAAAGTCTGTCATAGGACAAATATTTGGCTATTGGATAATTAGTGCAAGAACGTTTTCCTTTTCTAAAGGCTATAGGAATATCAAGATCATAAGGCTCTTGTATGAGAGACTCATTAGGAATAGTCACATTAGTTGACTCTAAGGAAGTATTATTATGTAAAAGAGTGTCTAGAGTACCTGGAGTGTTTCTAGGTTCATTACTCGGAGTCTCAGATTGAGCTTGCACCAAGGGAATAGTAGGCTCTTTATTGTTTTTCCGATTCTTCCTCCTTGAGTAAACTTGAAGCTCTAAGTTACTCTTCTCAGGGATAGTTGGCAGTATTTCTCCCCCTGTCAAAGTATCAACCATGCTTGGCAAAATAGGATTAGGAGTACTATTATCATGAATAATTGGAAGAACAATATCCTTATCATTAGGTGGTGTATTCACAATTTTAGGTAAGGAAGTAGAATTAGGAATAACATCCCAAAAATTTTCTTCCATAGTTTCTCCCCCTGAAGAAATTTTTTTTTGAAAGTAAGGTTGATGTTCAAGAAAGGAAACATCCATAGTAACAAAAATTTTCCGAGTTGTGGGATTAAAACATTTATACCCCTTTTTGTTTGGAGCATAGCCTATAAACACACATTTTTCAGCCCTTGGATCAAGTTTAGACCACCTCTTACTAGATAAATGGACATAAGTGGTACAACCAAAAATTTTAAGGGGCAGATCCGATGAAACACGAATAGAG
>NW_010363351.1:0-608 GCF_000414095.1 Morus notabilis | reverse complement strand
TCTAACGCCTGATGGTGCCCGTTACGACACCAAAATTTGTCGCCCATCCAGTGGCCGTTGTGGAGCGCGAAGAGAGCTTTTATCTAACGGCTGATGGGCCCGTTTCAACACCAAACGCTGTTGCCATTCCAGTGGTGTTGGTAGGGCGCGAAGAGAGCTTCGATATAACGTCTGAAGGGCCGGCCCCGTTACGACACCAAAAGATGTCGCCGTTCCCATGGCAGTTGTAGAGCGCGAACAGGGATTAGATCTATCGGTTGATGGGCGCCGTTACACACCAAAAGTTTTAAGCGTTCCTTTGGCCATTGCCGATTGTGAATAGCGCTTTGATCAAACGGCTAATGGAGCCCGTTACGACACAAAAAATTGTGACGGTTTCGTGGTGGTTGTCGAGGGCGAATAGTGCTTTGATCTGACGGATTGTGGGCCTTGTTACGACACCAAAAGTTTTCACCGTTCCCGTGCCATTCATAGATCGCGATGAGAGCTTCGATCTAATTGCTGATGAGCCCCGTTACGACACAAAAAGTTTTGCCGTTCCCGTGGCAGTTGTACATCCCGAAGAGTGCTTTGATCAAACTGCTGATGGGCCCCATTTCAACACCAAA
>NW_010363350.1:0-960 GCF_000414095.1 Morus notabilis | reverse complement strand
TTTTTTTTTTTAACCTCCTCCTCCACCTTTAGTACTTTCAAAATACGAATATTTTCACATAAAAGGACGAAAGTAGGGATTTATATAGTTCTTTAATTCAAATTTTTAATTTAAATTAATATATAATTTTGTATAAAATTTTTTATTGTAAACAAAAATTAAATGTGATTATTTTTTAAAATTTTTTATTGTAATAAGATTTAAATTTTAAACTTAAATTGATAAAATAAACGGTGTTTAATCTTACGTACACTCAGTCTATAAACTTTTAGTATAATGACAGTTTGATTATTCAACTTTTAATTTTAACACATTAGTCCTTTATTTTATCATAACTACCTCTTTGTTAATTTTTTTTGAAGGGAAAATGTATTTAATTTCTATATGATTTGTCTGTTAAAATCTTCTTTTGCTATAAATGTTATAAGTGTCTGCATATTATAGAGTTTTCAATAGTTACGTTATCAAATTACATTTATTTATTTAAATGCATACCTTGATCACATTTAATGGGCATGATGTTTTATTTGACTTGCTATAACAAGTAATCGATCAACACCTTAACCATAAGCATTAGTTAAAAGATTAATATAATCTCTTTAAATTTAATTCTCATCAATTGTTGTAATTTTTTGAGTCAATTATTCAATTCATTACAATCATACGTTTAATTCATATCACATAATTAAAACAATGATATTTTTGATGAATAAATATTATAATAACTATTAAAACTGAACCTATACATAATACTGACCCGTTTAGTTTACTGATTCGAGTTTTTAATTCGAGTTGAGATGTGACTTTATGTGAGAGTTTTTTATTGTAGTAAAAAAATTAGATGTGACTGTTTTTTAGAGTTTTTTACTGTAACGAAACTCAAATTTTAAACTCGAATCGGTAAAATAAACATGACAGAGTGTATATATATGTGTTCAACCAAGGCAAGGGTCTTGATTA
>NW_010363349.1:0-403 GCF_000414095.1 Morus notabilis | reverse complement strand
CCGCTCCACCCGCTCGCATCGCACCGCGCCATATCATTAAAAAGCCAACCTGCAATTTTAAACCGCCTACCCCTGCCATACATAACGGGCAGTTTCAGTTTAGATTTTTCTCAAACCGCAGTTTATCAAAACTGGACCACTCCGTCAAACCTAGTTTCAAACCGCCGAAATGTAATTACTATTAAGCATAAATCATACTATATTAATCATGATGATAATTGTTTTAATGTTGATGATCTTAGCCTAAAAATATAGTAAATTAATAGTAATTGTTTTTAAAACATAGTAAAAGTATACAACAAAATTTATTGTGTTTTTTATTTTTATTTTTTTTAGCATTATCCTACAAATATATAATAGAAAAAAATGCATAATTTACCATAATTTTGTGCACACCTACTAT
>NW_010363348.1:0-444 GCF_000414095.1 Morus notabilis | reverse complement strand
TAGAGTGCGAAGAGAGCTTCGATCTAACGGCTGATGGGCCTCTTTTCAAGACCAAATGTTGTCGCCATTCCAGTGGTGGTGGTAGGGCTCGAAGAAAGCTTCGATATAACGTCTGATGGGCCGGCCCCATTACGACACCAAAGGTTGTCCCTGTTCCCGTGGCAGTTGTAGTTCACGAAGTGAGCTTCGATCAACCCGCTGATGGGCCCCATTTCAACATCAAAAGTTGTCGCTGTTCCCGTGGCGGTTGTAGGGCGCGAAGAGAGCTTCGATCTAACGGCTAATGGGGCCCATTACAACACAAAAAATTGTCACGGTTTCATGGCGGTTGTAGAGGGCGAAGAGAGCTTTGATCTAACAAATTATGGGCCTCATTACGACACCAAAAGTTTCGTCGTTCCCGTGGCAGTTGTAGTTCACGAAGTGAGCTTCGATCAAACCGCT
>NW_010363347.1:346-803 GCF_000414095.1 Morus notabilis | reverse complement strand
TGGGTCCTTTATTGAAAATTAAAAATAAAAAATAACTATTTCCTTAAAATTATAAAGGTGCGTTTAGTAGATGGATTTAGAATCATAATTTTAAATTCTGGTTCAGAATCATTGTTTGGTTTGGATGATTCTGAATCATGATTCAGAATCTGATGTGATGTTTTAAACTAGCTCAAATTATGATTCTAAAACCACCTCCCATCTTGATTTAAGGTGATTCAAACCCCTAATTCTGAATCATAGTTTCAGAATCATAATTTAAACCTAAAATCATAAATCATGATTTTGATTCTAGAATCATAATTAAAATCACCATAATTTAAATTATCGTTCGAACTCTAAATTGATATTATACTTCTCCTCTAAGCTTTGAAGATAGAAGATCTTTTGCAGATGCCTTGACGAACAAAAAAAAAAAAAAACCCGCCCCCTACTTTCCCCCCAAACTTGAAACCAG
>NW_010363347.1:0-321 GCF_000414095.1 Morus notabilis | reverse complement strand
GGATAGAAGACTACTACCCCTGTAGGCTTTTTCAACGCGCAAAAAAAAAAAAAAAAAAAAAAAAAAAAAAAAAGAGAGAAAAGTTACATAAATGATTTTTTTTTCTTTTTTTACTTTTGAACTTTTTTATTTTATGAAAATAGCTGAATTTTATTTTATGAAAATAACCTTTTTAAGGGGATGTTTATTTCTTGTAATCATTATTGATTTTGAATCATGATTCATAATTCTTTACAGTATTTTTTTCTCACAAAAAATACGCGTAAAATAAAAATAATTTTAAATCATAATTTTAAATTTATGAACCAAACGTCCACTAAA
>NW_010363346.1:0-1386 GCF_000414095.1 Morus notabilis | reverse complement strand
TAAGTATTGATTATAGCTAGATGGCTTCATTCTTTTCTGCATGCCTGATGAGCTTATTTATTTATAAATAATTTATATGAGACAATGTGTTTCCTTAATAGTTGAGCTTTCAGCAGTGGTGTGGGTCATGAAGTTGCACTGGCACTTACTATTTCAATTAGTCAGTAAACTCTAGGCTAAGCAAAGACATTGCTTCAGTCAGTGAAGTAAGATTAGTCACTAAACAATCATTATATTTCCCACACTTTTTTGCTTTGATTCAAAGCATTCACAAAAATAAAACAAGTGGCGATGATCAGTTGAGTACTAATGAGAGAGTGATTAATAATATTTAAGCAGCTCACACACACTGAGTTCAGCAAAGGAAAAAGTCCTTACTTAACTGATCATCTTACCTGCAAATGTACTATAAGAGTTGGATCGTCCATTACTCATAATTTGTAGGACAACAACCACCTACAAAATTTCATTAATCAAAAAGGTAAAATCAGCTAATCATGTTTGTGATTAATTTAACTGGAAGTCACTATATATTGGTTTGTTTCACTGTTGATTAAGTATATATTCGGTCTGCCTTGTTCCTTAATAACAATATTAGTTAGCAGTTTAGTGTGATTGTAGGTATAATTTAGGGTAATATTTATCATATCTGACTCCACCCCAAGTTCAAAAAAGAAAAAAAGTGCTTAGTAGTAGTATTTATATTCTGATTGTGATTAGGAATTAATTAATGAGCAATGTTATTGAGCACTTCAAAGGCTTTATGTGACTTCATTTTTTTTCTTTTTTTTTTTGGCTGGAATTATGTGACTTCGTTTGGAATAACATATATGTCGTATTTGGCACGCTTCTTTGTAATCATTAAAAATTGTATGTGTGTATAAATGTTTCGTTTCTAACCCTTTGATTTGTGGCTTGGATTGTATATTTTTCTAGTTACTTAGTTGGTTGCTTGTATATAGATGATGAGTACTGAAATTAAGAGAAAACTTAGATTCTAAGTTCAACAGATGAGTGAGCATATTATAGGTTACACTAGCTATATAGTTGTTAAATCGTGGAGTTCTATTATTATTCTGACTCACACACAGATCAAACTTACAATTTTATTTGTTCTTGTTTTTTTTTTTTTTTTTTTTTATTTTTTTTATATATTGAGAAGGATGTCATTTTAAGGTTATGAGAGATTATACACAAAAACACTATGAATTTGAGAGGTGCCCGATTTCTCTTATAATGTTATTCTTCATCAAAGTGAATTATCGAAGCGATTGAAAATGGATATAACTCTCATTTTTTTTCTTAAAAGAGAGATAATAACTCTCATATTGAGGACTTACAATAAATTTTTTGCGTATTTTAATTTTTCTTATTTTGTGATTTTAT
>NW_010363345.1:0-720 GCF_000414095.1 Morus notabilis | reverse complement strand
AGTACATGTTATCAATTATTATCACGTCGTCGGTGAAATTATTGTGGTATTTGGTGACTATAGATTTTGTTTATTTCTTTATAAATAAATCAATTATAAAAATCAAACCTAGATGTGGTCCTAAATTGTAAGAAAGCAAATAAATAAGTAAATTAGCTTAATATTGACATCATTAATGTATTTGGCGGCACTCTAGCGTCTTCATAATAACTAATAAATTTAAATAAAAGGCTTAAAGAATTGCACAAATATATGAACCAAAATATGTTTTTTCAGATTACTTTATAAGGATCAATGCAATGACATATATACAAGAAAACTCCAACGGTAAGAAAAGACGATTTAGAGTTATTTATTCAACATGCAAATGATAATTCCTTTAGGAAAAAAAATACAAATGAGAATTCTAAAAAGAAAAAGGAAAAAAGAAAAACAGGTGTTATCTTCATAGTCCAAATAGATCACGATGATTATTATAATTTTGGTGAAAATCCGCATAAATTTAGGCATGCCCCGCTTGAAGTAAAAGGTTGTCTCCACCGCTCATTACAACCCATGTGCACATGAAGGACAAGTCTATTCTATTTATATTATTTTCTATGAAGTTAACATGTATTCATAAGGGAAATAGTAGAAAATTGGCCAATATAAAAAGTTTAAGAAAGTATATATTAGTTATAGAAATTAATAGGCCATAACTTATCAAGTTGTGGTTCATAA
>NW_010363344.1:277-520 GCF_000414095.1 Morus notabilis | reverse complement strand
TGATGGGCCTGCCCTGTTACGACACCAAAAGTTTTCACTTTATTCGTGGTAGTTGTAGATGGCGAAGAGTGCTTTGATCTGACGGATTATGGGACTCATTACGACATATAAAGTTGTCACCGTTCCTGTGCCAGTTGTAGATCGCGAAGGGAGCTTCGATCTAACGGCTGATGGGCCCCGTTACGACACCAAAATTTGTCGCCCTTCCTGGGGCGGTTGTAGAGTGCGAAGAGAGCTTCGATC
>NW_010363344.1:0-223 GCF_000414095.1 Morus notabilis | reverse complement strand
GCGCGAAGAGAGCTTCGATATAACGTCTGATGGGCCGGCCCCGTTACGACACCAAAGGTTGTCCCCGTTCCCGTGGCAGTTGTAGAGCACGAAGAGAGCTTCGATATGACGGATGAGGTGCCCCGTTATGACACCAAAAGATGTCGCCGTTCCCGTGACGGTTGTAGAGCGCACACAGAGAATAGATGTATCGGTTGATGGGCGCCGTTACACAACAAAAGTT
>NW_010363343.1:0-1879 GCF_000414095.1 Morus notabilis | reverse complement strand
TTATTTTCAGTATAAAAAAATTCATTAATGTCTTTCTCTCTCTCCGCTCGAGAGAAGAGAAAACGGAAGGTAAAAATGAAAAGCGACTAAAAGTCGTTTTTCATTTATCTTTCATTTTACACTAAATTAAAAAATCATTTTCATTTCTGTTTTTTATCTTTAATTGTGTCAAACATCGTTTCTCTCTTATTTTTATTTTTTTTTCTCAAAAAACATAAAAATTAAAAATAAAAATAACTCTAAACATAGCTGTAAAGTTTTGTTTTTAAAACAAAAGACAATAGAAACGTAAAGGAACCAAAAGCTACCAAATTTATCCTCGCAGAAGTTGCAACTACAAAGGAAGATGCAGTCTAATTCCATTGACTACTACCGAGGGCAGGATCTAAGAGCACACTTTTCGATCTATCAATTTAGGTCTTTGTTATTTGATCAGATAGACAGACTCGAGACTTTTTGAAGGTTTGGATCCACATAAGTCCACCCTTATGTTTCGGTGACGAATCTATGAGGACTTGAACACAGGCTTTCAATTCTGACACAAACTGATATAAGATAGACACAGGTAGAGTCCGTTTAGTTAGAGTATTCGTTCTTTAATTTGAATTATGGTTCATGATTCGTTACAGTATTTTCTCTCACAAAAAACACACATAAATTGAAAATAATTTTAATATCATGGTTCTAATCCATGAACCAAATGAGCTCTTAGCCTGTTTAATTTGTTGATTCAAGTTAAAATGTGACTTTATATGAGAATTTTTTATTGTAATAAAAAAGTTAAATTTGACTGTTTTTTAAAGTCTTTTATTATAACAAAATTTAAATTATAAACTCAAATCAGTAAACTAAATGGAACCTTAATTCTTTCGTAACACTATTTTGTGAACGATAAAATTTCATCTCCATGAGATAAATACCATTTTTATTTCAAAAATTAAAATTGTCAGGACAGACTCAATCTAATCTTATCAATAGGATTAGACCGCCGGTGCACTATATCTTCGTTAGGTGAGTTGGTTTGACAAATTGGTAGATTCATTTTCTTTAAATTAGCATTTTTTTTTTTAGAATCTTTGAATTAGCATTGAGCACTCACATTTTTTTTTTTTTAAATAATGGGTTAATCTCACAAATGGTATATGAAGCCTCAATCTCATTTTAGTTTATGACTTTTCAAACGTTGCACAGTTGATCTTTGAAGTAATATTTTGTTTTAATTTTAGTCATGCTATTAGTTTGGTGTTAAATATTTGACGGCATTTGTAGAAATTATAAAATAAAATTGAAAACATATAAAGTTTAGAGATTAAAACAATACAAAATTCTAAAAGTTAATTTCCACAGATAGACCTAAAATTTTAGGTGTTTCTAATTTTAGACTCTAATTTATACACATTCTATCAAATTTTAATGTCTAGTTGATAGAATAACCGAAACTGAAACAAAATAAAACCTCATGGACTATCTGTGCGACGTTTAAAAAGTCAGAGACTAAAGTGAGATTGAGTGTAAACCTCATGGACCATTTGTTGAATTAACTAACCTAAAAATTATTTTAGCACTACATGCCTAGAAGTGTACTTTAGAGCAACTCCAACTATGCTAAAAATTTTATGTTTTTAGCCAAAATAGCTAATAATTTAGCCATTTTTGTAGCTTTTCTCAACTCCAATTATTAGTTAAAGTTAAAATGCCTCCCACATTAACTAAACATAGCTTGCATGAAGTGGCTGGCCGTTTCATTTTTTGTATTATTTTCTTCTTTCAACTGTAATAAATGTAAATGTTTTTTTGTAAATCTAATAAAATTATTTATATCTTAAATTCAATAAATATTAAAATAATCTATATTGAGCTAAAATAAAAAGTATAGTTA
>NW_010363342.1:0-2182 GCF_000414095.1 Morus notabilis | reverse complement strand
TTCAGCACAAATCAAAGTAAAAAATGAACCGCCTGCATGAACAAAAGATTACCTATCAATCAGCAAAGAACTACAATAGACATTGCTGACCATGAAAAAACTTGCACGAAACATGCATAAGGAAAAAAAAAAAATCAAGCTGATCCAGGAGCAACAAAGAACAATGAAAGAATTTTGCGGTAAGAGCACAGGGGAAATCCAACAAAAATAACAAATACAAATTATGAAAGAACGCAGAAGAAAAGGCACATAAAGCCCCTAAATTTGAAGCTTCCAAATTTTTGGACCAAAAACAATCGAGACAAAAACTCCAAAGCAAAGCCAAAAAAAAAAAAAGGATTAAAGAAGCCAAGATAAAGCAAAGCAGAGAAGGAAAAACGACAAAGACCAAAAAGGAAAGGAGACAAACCAAGAACAAGAAGATTGGAAAACCAACAAAGGATATGCGAGAATAATAATCTGCGAGAATAATACAAAAGAAAGAAAAGCACCAAAACTTTAAAGGAAGAAATGGAAGATTCTAAGCAAAAACAACTGAAACAAAAAATCAAAACGGGATCGGGGGAAAAAAAGGGAAAAACTGAAGACAAAGGAAACCAGAGAAGGCAAAAGAACATAAACCAAAAAGGAAATGAGAAAGAGCAAGAAGATTGCACAAAAAA
This sequence comes from Morus notabilis, assembly GCF_000414095.1. NCBI lineage: Eukaryota > Viridiplantae > Streptophyta > Magnoliopsida > Rosales > Moraceae > Morus > Morus notabilis. Next base: position 1,520 of record NW_010363342.1, on the reverse strand, counting down.
AAAGAGCCTCAAAATTGCAAGAGAAGAGAGACCACATAAGCCAAAACGACAAGGGCAAAAAACCAAAGGAGAGAGACCGAGAAGAAGGGCAAAAATATTATAATAACAGGACACAATGGACATTAAAAATTTAGTCATGAGCAAGGAAGGGCAAATCCGGGAATTCACTGTTCATTACTGTGCAGTGAACAGTAATGCCCCTATCTCAGGATGTTTGATAGAGGGATTCGTTCCCTGATTCGAATCATGATTCGTGGTTCGCTACAGTATTTTCTCTCATAAAAAATACACGTAAATCGAAAATGATTTGAATCACATAGTTTTAATCCTCCAACTAAACGTCAGTTTAATGTGATTTTGGTATAGTATAACACTTAAAAATATATACTACGGACAACAAGCATTCTTTACCATAAAAAGCTATAAAAATAGGGAGTTTGTTCGGTAGGAAAGTGACAGTTCTTAACCGTTGAATTAAGTTAAAATCACATCAAATTGAAACATATAAAACTGATAATTTTTTATATAGATTTAACGATAAAAAATATCGATAGTTTATTTTTTTTGATCTCCTCCCTCATAAAAATATTTTTAAGGTGACGTTTATTTTAAAAGTTTTGTGGTTTAAGATCACGGTTCTTAGTTCTGCTACAATATTTTTCTCTCACAAAAAATTTAAATTTCAAAAATTAAAATCATAAACCATAATTTTAAACTCATGAACTAAACGTCACTTAAATTTACCTAAGGTGCCGTAAATTATTAAAAGTGGTAAAGACTCGTGATTTAGACCCTTTTGTCCCTAGTCATAGAGCTTCCACTTTTCCAAGTTTTCACCCCAAACAAACGGAACCAAAGCGAAAAGCTCACAATCCAAACCTCAAATAGAACCCCTCAATTAGGGGTGACAATTCGTGTCACGTGTCGTGTTTTGATTGTTTCTTTCTAAATTTACAGTCAACCCGAACACGACCCGTGACACGAAATTTTTTAAAAACCGCAACACGAACACGACACAACCACTTTACGGGTTGACACGACACGACACGAAAATGACTCGTAACACGAAATTGACCTGTGAACACGAAATTGACACGAAAATTGTATACTTTTATTTGGTTTTTTACATATTAGAAATAACTTAAAATTCATCACACACTAAAATACAATAACATCCATTGAAATTAAGCAAATAATAGTATAAGATTTTAAGTATAACTTTCATGATATCACAAGTTCATAATAAAATAAAAAATATGTAATGAAAAGTATATGTATTTTTTTTAATTTTTTACGAGTTTCGTGTCGTGTTCGGGTTAAGCGGGTTCAATATGAAATTGACCCGTATTTTTCGTGTTAATTTCAAGTCAACTCAATTCTAACCTGAACCTCTTTTTTCTCAACCCTAAACCGTAAAATTCATGTTATTTTCAAATCATATTATCGTATCGTGACCCATATTGTCGGTCTTCCCTCAACACAACACGTTAACACGGCTCCAATTCCCTGCGCTCGCCTCG
>NW_010363341.1:0-977 GCF_000414095.1 Morus notabilis | reverse complement strand
TTGCTGTTTTAACTGTTTTAACTGTTGGACTATTTATTTAACGGAATGATATGTGATTATAACAGTTTTGTGGTATGTGCTGCAAATTTTTAATGCGGACACTTACAAATCATACTATATAAAATTTTAATCCAACTGTTAAAATAACAATAACTACTGATAGTTAAAAAAGACAGGTCCTACCACAGAAGTTCCCGAAAAAAAAGGAAGGAAAAAATTTGGTACCTCCAATAAGAGACCTGGCAATTTCGCGCTCTGCAGCAATCTGAAGCTTGAAACTTCACTTCAATGTTGGCTGTTCAAAATATCCTCGCTTTGCAAGAGGAGTTGAGTTGGTCTGAAGGCCATAGCTGATCACAGTAGCATTTATTTCGGCAAAATGCAAAGCTCCCGGAGAGCGCATCGGATTAGCATACAGCCATTCATCCACTTCAGCTGCTGTTCTAAATGACTTCACCTGCAGATAATTAACAAAGTTTGCACAAAAATCAGTTTTTGTTTCCCCCTACAATTTTCACCTATAGCATTCTTTGAATTCTCACCATCACTTAGTTTATCAGTTCTTCAAAGTTTCATGTAGATTTAAACATTAATTAATGTTCACATTTTGAAGAGGGAAAATTAGGAGACGGGCAACTTCAAACCATGGTGAGAATGTGAATAGGGGTGAATATTTTAAACTAAGGTTCAACATGTGTCAAATAAGTGAATGCAATTGGTATTAATGGTTAATGGTTATCACTTTTAGTACAATTAGATTATCAGTTCTCCAAAAGCTTGAGATGCAAGTAATTATGTTTAATACCATGCATTGATATTAATGGTTATCACTTTTAGTCTACTAAATCTTCCTCTTTTTTTCCTGTTTTTTTTTTGTTTTGTTTTTGTTTTTTTGTTTTTGTTGTTGTTGATATTTGGATATCTCACCAACTTGGATACCGTCTTAATTAACCTATTCTTCCACCAACACATTGCTT
>NW_010363340.1:0-827 GCF_000414095.1 Morus notabilis | reverse complement strand
GGACACGATCATTGTGCCTACAAAAAGGAGACAAAATGACAAAAACAAAACATTCACAAACAAAATGACATGTCATTTTGACAAAAACGGGAAAATTTTCACAAACAAAAAGACAAATTGTTATTAGATGCATCAAAACGACATGTTTTTTCATGATAAAAAAAATCCACAAATGACTTGTCACTTTGTGAAAAAGACAAGAATCTTTTAGCAACAAAACGTCATGTCATTTTTTACCGATGACTTAAAACGGCGTCGTTTTGTCAAAAATAACAAAAAACTTTCAGGCACGAAACGACATGTCTTTTTTTTTTATATGACGAGAAATGACGCCGTTTTCCCCAAACCACAAAGTGTCACCTACAAAACAACATTTCTTTTTGACAAAAAAAACCCATAAAACGACATTGCACTTTCACAAAAAATTTCACAAAAAAAGGACGTCATTTTTTGATGAATATTCTATTTTTTGTGATTTTCTATCTTTTTTACGTTTGAAAAATAAAATAAAATATAATAAAAATGACTTCATAAAATTTTAAGGACACGATCATTGTGCATACAAAAAGGAGTCAAAATGACAAAAAAAAACATTCACAAACAAAATGACATGATGTTTTGACAAAAAGGGGAAAATTTTCACAAACAAAAAGACATATTGTTATTAGATGCATCAAAACGACATGTTTTTTCATGATAAAAAAAATCCACAAACGACATGTCATTTTGTGAAAAAGACAAGAATCTTTCAGAACAAAATGACATGTCATTTTTTACTGATGTCCCGAAACGACGTCGTTTTGTCAAAAATAACACAAAACTTTCAG
>NW_010363339.1:0-286 GCF_000414095.1 Morus notabilis | reverse complement strand
GTGGGGGATCACATGCCTCTTCGGAAACTGTGATAATACAGTGTGTTTGGAATTGTTTTTTCAGTTGTTTTTAAAAACATTTTTACATGTCTTTTAGGCACGAAAATAAAAACAGTTTGTAAATTGTATTTTTTAGTAAATATTTTGAAAATAAAAACGAAAATAAAAAACAATGAAAATAATTTTTGTGAATGAAGTTAGAAAACAATTCCTTTTCCCTTTTCATTTTCTAGTACTTACCAATAATGTTACATTAAATTATTTAATTATTAATTACTAATTATAT
>NW_010363338.1:0-557 GCF_000414095.1 Morus notabilis | reverse complement strand
CATTTCTTGGTAATTGAGATAGCAAAAACTGACTCAAACCGAACATTTTAAAATCATACTCAGTTAATCTCACAAAAATTTTGACCTAAAATAACAAGAAGACAAAAATTAATCTCACGCATGAATATGCTCACCACCCCCAACCAAAGTCAGACAATGTCCTCAATGTCTAAAAATATATGCAATATGAAGAAGACAGAAAGAGAACACCTGGATGATGAACATTGGAATTAAGTCAAGCCTTCTGAACTGATTCTCTAAAATAAAAACAAATATAAAATCACACAAAATCAAACTAAAAATAAAAGCATACAAAACACACCAAACGACACAAAGAAACAAAAATATGATACAAAAGGGTTCGAAGCAAACTCCTTAAGGTTGGTAAATTGGAGCCTCGAGAATGATCTCTTCAGCTTAGCTCATACACTCAATGTAATGCTTCAGTCTCTGGCCATTGACTCTGAATACTCTCCCATTGCTCGGGTCCTCTACCTCGACAGCATCATTGGGAAAAACTTGTTTCACCACAAATGGACCAGTCCACCACGATCTTA
>NW_010363337.1:0-527 GCF_000414095.1 Morus notabilis | reverse complement strand
CTCATATGCCATAATCTTTTCTAACATAAATATAAATTTTACAAAATAGCTTATTATATCAAAATATATTGTAATACACAGATGGAGCCAAAGAAAAGAACTAAAAAAACAGCCATAAAATCTAACTACCGCATTCGTCGTATCATCTCACATACGGACGAGGATTCAACAGTTGTAAATACTGATTACTCAAGTAAATCAAGTTCTGGTATAAGAGATTCAATCACACTGGTCCCTCGATCCAGAGTTGATGTGATGCAACATATGACCCAAACTGAAAATAGACATATACTACATATGTCTGAAATTGAAAGCCAATCTATGCAACATATTTCTGAAATTGAAAGCAGATCTTCTGAATAAGTTCATGCATCGGCAATTGAAAACAACACACAAAATCGTAAATTTCTTACTTATACTAAATAATACATTTTTTTAAGGAAAAAAAAGGTTATATAAGAGTTTCACAAACTGATCTAATTTTTTTTCTTAGGTGATACTAACATGTATACCGACTTTGGAAACTG
>NW_010363336.1:0-808 GCF_000414095.1 Morus notabilis | reverse complement strand
CGGACCTACGGCGCGGCAGAAGACGACACGTGGCGGCTGGGATGGGCTCACGGCTTCTCGGTTCGGCTCAGCTGGACGATGGGCTGATGGGCTTTGGGCCAAATTGGGTTTTTCTTGGGCTTAACTTTTGGGTTTTGCTTGGTAAACTAGCCCAATTCCAATTGTTTTCTTCAAAAACCTGAAAAATCCAATTAAAATTAAATCCTCTAAATTCAGGAATATTTGAAATTAAAATCACAAATTTTGATAAAATAATTTGACAATTATGAATATTAAAAGTGCAAATTTGTGCACTTATCACAACCCCCAACCAGCTTATTACTAGTCCCTAGCAATTCAAGCGAAAGAAAAATCATGTCAAGCTGAATATTCAAATCAAAACCTGCAAAATCACCTAAGCAATCAAACAAAACATTAGTAAATCATCAAAAAATGCTATCAAAACTACTTCAGTCATAACTCCAGAGTCGTGTGTGTGTGCACCAAACCGTATCCTTCTTACCACTTTCCATAACACAAATAGCATCGAAAAACTCACCAAGGTAAAGTCTCAACTCCATTTACCTCACGGGGGTCAGAAATATTTTAATGCAAAGGGATTACGCTCATGGAGTTGGAAATGTCACAATTAACGCTCAAGTGAGAGAAAGCAATTTAAGGACAAGTTAATAAACAAACATTGATCAAATGATAGGCAAATCAAATATCTAGAACAATTTATCACTCAAACTGTAAATAAACTTTCGGGATTTCAGTCTAGTCAAGAGGAAGATCTCATAAACAAACAAAGAGCCGAAAAATACAGACA
>NW_010363335.1:0-1220 GCF_000414095.1 Morus notabilis | reverse complement strand
AAGCACCAGTCTAGGATCTCAAGAAGGAGAAAGGGACCAAGGTGTTCTAGAAGGTGTCTAGCAAAGGAGTTTCTTCAAGGGTATAAACTTTAAACCCCTCCTCTATTTTTCTACCAAAGTTTAAGTTGTTAATCATGGATGTAATTGTGGTTCTTGAGGAAATAAGTTTATAATGAGAGTGTGTGAGTTTTATGTTAATTTTGTGTATTTTGAGGTTAGTTTGATTAATATTATGTGGTATGTTTATGCTTGGTATAAGTTTGCTTATTTTGGGTTAGATGTAAAATTTTTCAGTTACTTTGAATGCAAAAATGAGGATCCTAGAGTGAGATTTTTCAGTTATTCTAAGCTTGAACTTATAGTTCTCGATGTTTTGAACGTTTTTCTGTGACTAAACCAGTTGTAACTCTAAATGCAAGTTTTAAGCCATTTTCAAAAGGGCCTCAATGTTATCCAGAACAACTTTAAAAAAACCGGCAACCACTATGGCAGCCAAATGAGTCCTTTAGAGGCCGAATCTCAGCTTTCTCTGAAATGAAAATTTTAGATCACAACGAGACAAAAAATTTCCTTCAAAATCTGATCTAAGATATAGTAAAATGTAGATTTCTGAAACTGTATAGTTTTAATAAGATAAAACTGAAATAGTTTTGGTTTTTAACAAAAGTAATCAAAGAACCCGAGATGTAATTTTAGTAAAATACTACGGTTTTAGACCTCGTTTTAACGGAAATATTGATGAAGAAAATTTTCAAGAAAAATGGTTTCTTTTAAAACCTTAATAGTTTTTAAGCAAAATATCCCAATTAGAATTACGAAGATTAGATGTGGGTCCAACGCCCGCATTAATTGAAGAGACCCCGCTTAAGTCTAAATTTCAACGGTCTAAGAGTTAGAACGCCGTTATTATGTTTCTAGGCGGAATTGGGCCTTAATATCATAACAAGTCCAATAAGGTAATTATAGAGAATAAGTTACTAGATTGGGTAATTGATCTTCAATCTAAGCAAGTGGATGTTAAGGGCAATTAAGGAAAATAAGATTTTGAGGATTTAATAAATTAATACTTATAGTAAATTTTTATGATCATTCAATAAAGGAAAGGAATACATGCCTTAAGTAAAGGATTAGATTTCCTTCGTAAGTTGCTAAAATAGAATAGCAAATGACAGTAAATCTCACACTCTCAATGGGTGTTCATTTTCAGAAGTAAGCAAGTA
>NW_010363334.1:0-932 GCF_000414095.1 Morus notabilis | reverse complement strand
AGAGATTCTCTTTTTGTTTATTTATTTATTTTTTGATACAAGACATCTTGTTGTTTTTTTTTTTTTGTTTTTTTTATACAAGACTGGAATGAATTTACAACCTTTCCCGAAGATGTTTGTGGATTTAGAAAATTTATTTCAATTTCATCTCTTGTGTACTTTCTGGACAAACCAAATATAACAAAACGAGGGGAAAAAATCCTCAAATAGATTCTAAAAAATATTTTAAAATTTAAAACATAAAAATTACAAAACAAACATAATATTTAGAAAAAACATATATGTAATTTAATTTTTTTTAATATTTAAAATACTTATCATAAATTTTCTAAAAGAATCATAGTTTCGTGTTTTTAAAGTGTTTAAAATTTTTTTCTCAAATATTTTTGAAGAAAAACACATTATAATCGGTGTAATTTGGAGTATTTTTGGGCTTGTTCTTTTGGGTGAAAAACTCAAAAAAATATAACTTGAGTTACAACTTTATTCGAATTCATGTTCTTTTAAGTTTAAACTCGAGTTTAAACTCGAGTTCAAATTCGAGTTTATGACTAAAACTCGAGTTTAAGTTTCCCATTCAACTCGAGTTCAGAAACTCGAACTCAAATTTTTCTATTATTAAAAATGCTATAATTTTTTCGTTTTAATTCTGATTGAGATGATTTTTTTTCTATGCGTTGACAACGAAAAGACGAATAAAACCCAACCCATACACCCTATTAAAATTTTTCATCAGCATTGAGTTTTTATTAAAATACTATCTAAATACAAATTCAAGTTTTGACTCACTCAAACACAAACTCAAAAAGATTCTTATCTCAAACCATAACTCAAATGTACACAACTAAACACAAACCAAATATAAAACAAACATAATATTTAGAAAAAAAATATATGTAATTTAATTTTTTTTAATATTTAAAATACTTATC
>NW_010363333.1:5648-13830 GCF_000414095.1 Morus notabilis | reverse complement strand
CAAATGTGCTTTGTAGCTAATTCCAAGTTTTCTTGTAGTGGCCTTGTGAAAGTAGTTCTCCCCATTTGATACTACGCCATACAAAAGATGGATGGTATCCAAGTTGGGCATTTATTATTCAAGACCGAGGGAAGTATCTTGCTTTGAAGGCTCTAGCAAAACGAGATTGAGGGTTTGACAGAATTCTCCATGCTTGTTTGGCTAGTAGGGCTTTATTGAAAGATACAAAAGATCGAAAGCCAAGACCACCTTTACTTTTTGCTCTACAAATAGATTTTCAACTTTTCCAATGAAATTTTTTTCCTTTGGTAAGAAACCCCCAGTAAAAATCTTGCCATCATAGATTCCAAGTCAGAACATAATGTGGAAGGGAGTTTGAAACAACTCATTGCATAAGTTGGAATGGATTGAACTACTTACTGCCTTGAGCAATGTTTCCCTCCCTGCACGAGAAAATAGCATTTCCTGCCAAGACGTCAATTTCTAATTATCTCGCTATTCTATAAAATGAACGAGTGATTGATGGCTATTCTCTTACTATTCGTGAGGAAATGAACAAATTTATAGAAGTCCTATTTGCGGTACTTTAGTTTAATCAATACATCTTAGAAACATTTCTTCATTGTCACTTGCATCATAAATTGGACAAAGATTAAAATTTTAATTTTGATCTTGATCTTCCTCTTTTTCGACAATTTCATTAAAAATTGGGTTGAGATCATAAGCGGCAAGTGCGGCGAAATGGATGGAGGGACAGGGGCAAGGAAGCATGGTGCAATTTTGCATAGGAGCGTTTCATCTATGATTATGATGTAGTGGAAGCGTGCAATGAACTGATATAGCAGAAGGTTGCGAAGAATACCAAAACACAAGGGCACGAGTAATTTGTTGATTCAAAGAATACCCAAAAACAAGCAAAAAAGAGATAATAATCTCTAAAATTTTATTAATCATTCAATTGAAAATAAAATTACATCTAGTTCCCCTTTAAATAGAGGATTTCAAAATTGAAATTAAAAGAAACTAACCATATCTAATTTTAGAACTAAAACTCAAATTTAAATAAACCATCCTTATTTCTAAGTTCAAAAGTAACAATAACTAAATGGGAAATAATAAAACAGGAAATATCTTGAAAACTGGAAATTCAAACACTACATTTGAATCCTTCTTCTGTCCTTCTGCAGTCCTGTTAACCGGAAGTAGGCAACCGGTCAACCAGTTGTCTCATTAGATCAGCCATATGCATCGCATCAGTCCGGTCAGGTAGGAGAAGACTCGACCTCGAATATGAGATGTCTTTGAAGTTTGAATTCTTGGCGTTGAAAACATTGAAGGTGAAGCAGACTCCCCGCGAATCTAAAGCGGAGTAAAGAACAATCCTTTTCCCAAAGTCACGATCCAATCTTGGAACAATGAAGTTTTTTAATTCGCTGCTAAAACGATCCTTTGCCAAATAAGGGCAAGATAAAGTCAATCATATCATAATAAAACATGAATGCTTTAGGAATTACCTCATGGAATGCACTATCACGAAGTAGACACGGGCCAAGAAAAATGTCATGATTCTCCTATGAAAATTTATTTTCAATATTGTTCGTTCTTAAATCTGAGATTGAGATCTTCCTCTCCGTCACCTTCCATATCATTAAACATGGGAGAGAAATTTATTTCTTCATCTTCATCTTTTTTGTCACTTTCGTCAAAGATTGGCTCAAATCAATTTTTTTTATATTCCTCTTCCCCGTCAACATCGTCAAATGTTGGACCGAATACAACATCTTAGATGTCATCTTCGACATAAGAAATTAGTCCTTTTATCTGCCAAAATATGAAGAAAGACATCATGCAAGAAATCATCTTCATAGGAGTCTTCATCAAAAGTTGGCGGCGACTCAAACAGGTTGTCTTCAACGATGGTTGGTGGTGGAACAACAGGCCAAAGAGCAGCGACTCCCAGCGCGAAGGGAGGGTGTCAATCTGTAGGCGAAAGAGTTCGATTTCTGCAGTGGTGGCAGCAGTAGACGCGACTTTGGTGTGGAAATGTTGGGGGCATGATCTTAAAACAAAAATTGGTGAAAATTTGATTCGGCTCTGATACCAATTAATATAGCGATAAAAAACAAATGATAAACTTGTAATGCGTTGATTCTCGAAGAATACCAAAAAATAAGGGTGTGAGTAATTCATTGATTTAAAAAAGTAGCAAAAAAAATGAAAAGGAGATAATAATTTTTGAGATTTTATTAATCAATCAACTGAAATAAAAGTACATCTAGTACCCCTTTAACTAGAGGAATTCAAAATTGAAATTAAAGAAAACTAACCCTATCTAATTTTAGAAACTAAAATAAAGGAAACCAATCAGCTTCTAAAATTGAAATTCAAATTTAACGAAACTATCCCTCACTATAAGAAGAATCATATTTAACGACATGTTTCTTACGAAATTTGAGTTTTGAACGTCGTAAAAAGTTATAGACAAAGAAATTTCGACAAGGATATTGTCATAGAAATCACTACAATGTGGTCCAAATATGTTTTGTTTAATGACATTAGTGTCATGTCGTTTAAATAATTTTATTTGACGACTATATGATATAAGTTGTGACTTTTATTTAATGACTTACTGTGACGTCGTTAAAATGAGCTTACTTAACGGCATTAAGTTGTACATCGTGAACCTCCCAAAATTGAATTAGCTTTAGTTTTTCCGTTTCTTCATTTTTTTTAAGCTATATATATATATATATATAGACTCAGAACGAATAGGTTTGGCACAATAGTTTCGCATGGTGCCGTGCGAAACGTTTCCATGAGCTTTTTCTATCCCCTCTTTAAATCTTCCCTTCTTATCCTTTCTTCTCCTGCCCTATAATCTTTCTCATTATTTTATATATATATATATATATAGACTCAGAACGAATAGGTTTGGCACAATAGTTTCGCATGGTGCCGTGCGAAACGTTTCCATGAGCTTTTTCTATCCCCTCTTTAAATCTTCCCTTCTTATCCTTTCTTCTCCTGCCCTATAATCTTTCTCATTATTTTTGTTTTTAATATGTTACCCTTGTAAATATTTTTTCTCTCTAATATCCATGTTTAAAAGTAAATCCTGATTATAATCTCATTAATCATGTTGTTTTAATTATTAGTCACCAACCAAGAAAAGCTCTTGGTTCCAACACTATTTATGCTCAATTAAGTCAACTTTCAGTTGGAAAACATGCCCAATAATAGTTTTCTGTTGGGTCTCCTATGCTTTATTGATCAATTGATAATGTTTTTTATGGTGCCCTTTATGTATCGGAAAACACTCAGCCTAATTATCACCACTTATTCTTCTTCCACAATCTCTAGACTTTGCCATATTATGTTGTACTGCAATAATTTATAATCAATTAAATAGTGAGACTTATCGGAAGGCTAGCTTGCAAATTAGTCTTGCATAATTATATTGCCTGGTTGGTAAGGATTTGGTAAATCATATATATTGCGTTGTTTTGATGATTTTTTATTTGTTTATTAATTTATTTATTTGCTGAAAAGCAAGCATATTGAATTTGCACATGCACTAGACGTCCCTTTTGAAGAATCTTGTAATTGCTCTCTGACCCCTTATTTGTTTTATTTATTTTTTTTTTTTAAGAAGGTTGATTCGTGGTTGGTTGTTGGACTCTAGCTTGATATCTTACTCTATTTTTAAGTCCATTTAATTTGGTTATAATAGTTTCTTGCTTAATTCGTAATTAATTAGCAAGGAAAATATTTTCACAGTACTCTTTTGTTTTTGTTTTTGTTTTTGTTTTTGTTTTTTGTTTTTTTGGCTTTAAAAAAAAAGCTTGGAAGCTGGAAGGCATTCTCAAATAAAATGGGCAATATTATCATGAGATATCCAACAATATTATGTCAATTCTATGTCATGAATTAATATACAAAATGAAATTTCAACCTCTTTAATTACTGAAAGTTATGAAATTTATTCAATTCATGGAAAAATATTTTAAGAAATAAACGTATTGTTTCATCCTACTGCAAAAAGTTCCCCGTCATTTTTAAGTATATATATGTGGTGTTTTTAACATATTGAAACAACATATATACTCCAACTATCGCAGGAAACAATTACTCAAATCAATAACTTTTTTGTCAAAAATAAAAAATCTGACACTTTTTTTTACCCTCCTCGGTTATCGGTGTTGAACAAGAGTTAAAACAGATGAGACTTCTCTTATAAATACATGTAACATCTTAAAAATACATGTAATAACATAACAAATGCTTGTTCCTATACAATATTAGATGTATAAAGTCATATGATCACAATTGATGGTGGTAACATAGGAGTGAAAGACGATCTAGATATCATTCCTGTTGTGTGCAATGGATTAATAAGATTAAAATTATGTCTCTCATCGGCATATTAAAATATGCCTTAAGTTCATATGACTTTTAACTCTTTAAATGTTAATTAACGAAAACATGTGCTAATTAATCTTTGATCCACTTATGACCCCAATGAATTGTAAACATGTGCTAATTAATTAATTTTTATAAATTAATAGAATTTAAAGAAACAAATAGTTAAAAGAAATATTTTCAGTATTTATCATATTATTAATTTTGTTTAAAACTCTAGAAAAAAAAATGTTTAAAACTTTAATTTAACTCAAGCCCGCTGAACAAATTTTCTGGCTTAATCAAGTGACTGCTAGTATACAGCCACTTAATCAGATCTGTCCAAATTACTCATCCATTTTTCTTTTCTGCATATCAGATAAATTTTTTGACACGTTGCCTTAAAAAAAATAATAATGACATACATGTCTTTCACTCTCACTCGATAAAATTCCACAGGAAAATTTCTAACAATTAAATTGACATGTCAAAAAGTAATTATTGAATATATAGAATAAGCCATGAAATTTTAGAATACCTATATAAAAGTTGATAAATAAGCTAGTACTTTACCAGCCGTGGAGCCATGTGAAAACTTATTTATTAAATTTAAATTTTTTAAAAAACTTTAATTGCGCCCCATGATAAGTTGTCAAAATTATAATTATGCCCTTTAACAACAAAATACTTACGTAGCCTAGCTAATTAATTAATAATAGAGAATTTATCACCATCATATACCTTGCTTATTTCTTTTGTCTTCATCTTTTGCCATTACTAAAAAATATTTTCTAGCTCCATCACTCATACTTCCTCACTTACAAGCACCTCCTAAACTGGTGAGGTGTGGTGTTTGAGTGAAGAAACATTTAAGGAAACACGCTCCTTTTATCTCCCTTTTCAGTTTTCTGCTCCTAATTTTTTTTTTCTTTTACAGAATTATATCCCGCGGTAAGATTTTAAAAAGGAAAAAAAATAAAGGAACATAAATTTAAAATTGTTCAAAAATTAATGTACAGTAAGAGAATTAGGATACCTATCACTTTAGAAGTAGGAATTTTTATGGTTCAAGATGCTTTTTTCTGGTACCGTGCTGGAGATACGATAATTTGTGAAATTTTATAAACTCGAACGATAAATTTGTAAAAATTACGATTAGCTTGTGAATTTTAAAAGAATATGATGAATTGTTCGAGTTTGCATATTTTAACATAAAATTTACAAGTTATCATATTCCTTCAAAATTTTTAAGTCTATTGTAACTTTTACAACTTTATTATTAGAGTTTACATGTTCTAACATAAAATTTCATAAATTATTGTATCTCCCGACACAATATCAGAAAAAAGCATCCCAACACCATAAAAGACCCAGGTTTCTAAGGCTATTGATTTTCATCACTTTTCATTTAGTCTTTGTCTTCGATGAAAACCACTTGCAAGTGCTAAGTTCACATTACCCTTACTTTAATCTATTTCCCTTAGTAAACAACCGGTACAGTTTTGAGTGCACAGTGTTTTAAAGAGAGAAAAAGAAAGCTTCTCCACACAGCACATATTAAAGCATTGAAGTAACCCACGGATCTACTTTTTAGTAAACCAGTGGTCTAATTTAAGTAAACCAATATTGAGAAATCTTGACAAATACCCCCTTAAAAGTGCATGAGCCTTGATTTTTATCACTTACTCTTAATTAATATCATTTTTAATCAAATAAATATATTAAAAAAGGATACTAATCAAAAGTGAAGAGTAAAAATCCATATCCATACAATTTTAATAGTAAGTTTAGCAATTTTCTTATAGTTTTAAAGAAGTAAATTCCATAAAAACATAGCAGATCAAATAATTAAAGTAAACCACACTCCTCTAGTCCTAAATAAACTTTCCACATAAACAACTAGCTTTCAAACTTCAATTGGCGACAATAATGATCGAGACGATTAAGATGATTATCATGACAATGAAGATAGATGTCTAATTTTCTCTCATTAAATTGCTTAATTTATCTTTATACTGTATGAGTCTAAATTTATGCCCTTTATTCTTGAACTATCAGTTGAATTTATACATTTTATTATTGATTAATAGCTTTTTAACTAATATAAATTTAACTAAAAAATATTAATCAGGGGATTTAACGATACATGTATTTGTCTTCCCGTAAAGGAACATAAATTTAAAATTGTTCAAAAATTAATGTACAGTAAGAGAATTAGGATACCTATCACTTTAGAAGTAGGAATTTTTATGGTTCAAGATGCTTTTTTCTGGTACCGTGCTGGAGATACGATAATTTGTGAAATTTTATAAACTCGAACGATAAATTTGTAAAAATTACGATTAGCTTGTGAATTTTAAAAGAATATGATGAATTGTTCGAGTTTGCATATTTTAACATAAAATTTACAAGTTATCATATTCCTTCAAAATTTTTAAGTCTATTGTAACTTTTACAACTTTATTATTAGAGTTTACATGTTCTAACATAAAATTTCATAAATTATTGTATCTCCCGACACAATATCAGAAAAAAGCATCCCAACACCATAAAAGACCCAGGTTTCTAAGGCTATTGATTTTCATCACTTTTCATTTAGTCTTTGTCTTTGATGAAAACCACTTGCAAGTGCTAAGTTCACATTACCCTTACTTTAATCTATTTCCCTTAGTAAACAACCGGTACAGTTTTGAGTGCACAGTGTTTTAAAGAGAGAAAAAGAAAGCTTCTCCACACAGCACATATTAAAGCATTGAAGTAACCCACGGATCTACTTTTTAGTAAACCAGTGGTCTAATTTAAGTAAACCAATATTGAGAAATCTTGACAAATACCTCCTTAAAAGTGCATGAGCCTTGATTTTTATCACTTACTCTTAATTAATATCATTTTTAATCAAATAAATATATTAAAAAAGGATACTAATCAAAAGTGAAGAGTAAAAATCCATATCCATACAATTTTAATAGTAAGTTTAGCAATTTTCTTATAGTTTTAAAGAAGTAAATTCCATAAAAACATAGCAGATCAAATAATTAAAGTAAACCACACTCCTCTAGTCCTAAATAAACTTTCCACATAAACAACTAGCTTTCAAACTTCAATTGGCGACAGATCGAGACGATTAAGATGATTATCATGACAATGAAGATAGATGTCTAATTTTCTCTCATTAAATTGCTTAATTTATCTTTATAGTAGTGTATGAGTCTAAATTTATGCCCTTATTCTTGAACTATCAGTTGAATTTATACATTTTATTATTGATTAATATATTTTTAACTAATATAAATTTAACTAAAAAATATTAATCAGGGGATTTAACGATACATGTATTTGTCTTCCCTCCCCTTTTCTTTGTCAATTTACTCCCCAACTTACGACAAATATAGGCCCACAACTCAACAGAACCCAACACAAAATCCAGCCCACTAAGAGGCTTTTGCTTCTTTGCATGGACAACACGACAACTCCCCTAGAACCCTCCTCCACCGTGTCTCCAACTCCTTCCCAAAAAAAAAAAAGGTGCCACTCTCAGCATTTCTCCTTGTTTTTTTTGTTGCTTTCTGTTATTCTCTCTTCCACACTCCACTTCCCAAAACCTCTCTCTCTCTCTAACTTTGATCGAAAAAACCGAAAACCCAGAAAGAGAATCAAATATCATCACCACAAATGCATTCTCAGAACCACCAACAATCTCCACTTGACCCCTCCGACCCCCAACTCCCCACCATCAAAATCCACCACCCTCCCTCTCCCCGCCACCACTCCTCCTACTCTTCAG